>NC_051272.1:5807238-5889738 GCF_015220745.1 Sebastes umbrosus
GGTTTGGGAGGGTTCAGCTTGTACCTCGTCTTTTGTATCTGACTGCATGTTCTTTTCCACAAGGTCACAGTTCTTAACAGATTCTGTGTTTAGTTTGGAGGAAACATTCTCACTAGACTGGGATCTTAGGTTATGTCTGGTGGTTCCAGCACTTTGACCAGACCTTGTTCTTTTTAGGGACTTTGCTGGAGACTTTACTGAAGTATTTGATTCTTCTGAAACAGTAGTGCCTGCTGCTGGTGTAAATACTGGCTTACATGGGGACGCAATGTTTGAACATTTGCCTGGAGTTCGTCCAGAACGAGTGCTCATGTTGTGAGTAGGACTAGGGGTCCTGGATTGAGTTCTATAGTTGGGTTTAGGTGACAGGTAGTGGTCTGGAGGTGGTGTGGATTGTGGAGGAGGCATTTCCAGAAGACTCACAGAGTCACCTTTTTCAGGTGTTTTCATCCTGTTGTGACGTTTTTCAGATGACCTCTGATTTTTTTCCTGTATCAAACCAACACTATTTGCAGTCTTTTCTGGGGTCTCGAAAATGTCTCTTTTAGTGTTTGTGCTTTGGACAGGACTACTGAATTTGTTGGGTGTTTTCACCAGCCTCGGCGAAGTGCGGGATTCAGTACGAGGCGACTCTGGCACCTTGAAAGTAGCGCTGCTCTCTGCCACTCTACACTTTCGAGGGGATGGAGACCACGTGACGCTCTTCTTGGGAGTCTTGGAAATTGGGCTAATGAGACGATGTAATCCAGAGGAGGAGTGGCATTCAACCAAGGCCTTGACTGGAGTCCTGAGAATACCCTTCAGTGGGCTCCTCACGGGGCTCTCCTTAGTAGGTGTTTCTATCACAAGAGTCTGTCTGGCTGGAGATCTGAAAGGACTGCCTCTCAGAGCCATACCAAGTTCACGAGAGCTGCCCGCAACAGGGCTCTCTGCAACAGGGAAAATACACTTCCTGGATGGTGGTGGTGTTTTGGGGGACCCTGGTGTTCGAGGAGTCTTGGGTGTCTTGGGTGTTGTGATCCTGTGCATGGCCCTCCCACGTTTGCCGGGTGACTTTGTTGGAGTTTTATTTGGACTCTGAAACAAACACACAAACAAAAATTTCATTAAACCTGCAAAAACTTTTTTTGGCCACTTGGGGGCAGCGGAAACACGTTGTGAACCCAACATGACATTAACAAACAGTTCCTTATTTACACATCCAGCCGTTTCAGAGCAACATTATAATATATCTGGAGTCGTGTTTCTGACCACTTACACACAATATTCACTCTGTTTTAGCTCTGTTTTTGATCTCTACCAACTCCTGAGGGAAATATCTGACTCTTTAGCTGCTAAATGCTCCACTATGTTCGCATGGTATATACCGTCATATCGCCCAACCCTAACAGCTACTAATGTATATGATCTGTTGTGCTGAACCATGTTATTAAAAAGAGAACTTACCTCAAAAACACTAGATTCTGTTGACAGCCGTGACCTGGTGAGCCTGGTTGCACCAGACTGGTCAGAAGGACGACCGGGGGAAACAGCAGCCCCAAAAAGAAGACGCATGGGAGAACGAACTGCTTTCACATTAACTCCACTGATTTTGCCTTCGCTGAGAGTCAGCTGGGATGCAGAGAGAGCCCTGTCCAGGTTGCGGGAGCGAGGCTGAGAACTTGAGTAGAAGACGTTTGAGTGTCTTCGAGTAAGATTCTTTATCCTTGGGCTCCTTCGTAGGTCTGACACAAAACCAACGCACAAAAAGACTAAGTTACGGGTAGTGCTCCAAGGAATAATAAATTAAATGAATTCTAACTACAATACACCAATGTCAACTTAAAGGGGATTGAAAAGCATACAATATTTTACAGTAATTATATTTTATATTTAGGTGAAATATGTTAATGAAGTCAATTGCTGTATGCAAGATTACGTAATAACTAATGTGATCCATTTGATTTCAAGGTGAATTAGATTCAGTTTCTGCTCATTTAAATTTTGTAATAAATATAATCAGTTTTACAACATAAACCCCCAAAACTCCTGCTGGGTTTATATCTCAGATTAATTTCTTCAATTCAAAATACAACACATACCTCTGTTGTGTACTTAAAACACAAGACAAATACAGACTATAACTAATAATTCATGTAAATACATTTTGGGTGGAAAAACAACCAAAAAACTGTGATATCAGTTAAATACCTTCAGCAGGTTTTACTGGTGACTCTTCCACAATGCACTCCTCAGAAGGAACGGATCTCCTGAAAACGAAAACAACGGTGAACACTTTCAGGTTACAATAATTAGCAACTTCAGTTCATTTTGGGTCATAAAATATAATAACTGAGGAATTAAATAAAATCTCAATAAGGCAAACTGTTGATAAATACATACCGTCCCATTTTCTGTCGATAAAGGAGGCGACTAGACACTTGCTTGTGGTGGGGCGTTTCACACACTTTCTTTGTTAGAAGTTTGTGCCTCTCTGAAAAGAAAGAATTTCCTTTGAGATGAATTACTAAACAAATGAAATGGATGTGTGGCGGTAGGCCTCTCACGATAACAGCTTTTGTTGGATGATATATTGTCCCAGAAATAATTGCGATTAAAAATATTATTGTCATTTTAAAACCATTTTATGCCACTGATATAATGATAATATAATAGTATAATAATGTAAAAACACCCTTTCAAAGAGCAATGAACTTTTAATTCTTAACAATTCAGACATAAAAATATAAAAATATTCTAAATAAATTAAACATAAATAAAATAAAACCACACAACCAAAACAATGAATAAAATGGACATCAGGCAATATCAAGGTCCGCAAAAATGATCAAGGTCATATCCATATATTGTACGATAAGTTGATAATGTAATTATCGTGTAGGACAAACTCCTATCACAAAAAAATACACTAAACTTCTTTCTTACTGTCCGTCTAGCAGTGAATATCAGAGGTGAACGGCTAAATACTGAAAGTAAAAAGTTCTCCTTGCCTGCAGATAAAAAGTCAGCTTTCATTCCTTCATTTACAACAGTAATAATTAATCGGTTTACCTTCAGATTCAAGAGATCGCTTGCGTTTCAAGCCTTCTACTGCGGACACAGACTGGCTCCTCGGCAGCTTGGCTTTCTTTGAGGGGGAAACAATCTCTTGGTTGAAAAGGTTTCTTCTCACCTTCGTCACCTCTGTGGACAATCAGAACATGGTCTGTATTTAGAGTATAAAACAATCTCCCCGTCAGCTTGAAAAGAGGATGTTAAGAGCTTCTAGTTTGCTTCTTTGTGGAAAAAAAACAGAGGTTCAATTCAGCTTGAATTCAGTCATTTACAGTCTCAGAAGTGGCATATTTTGCCACAACTATGAATGATTACAACATACTAAGAAAACTAATGTACAGCAGAGGAGTGGATTATTCTGCAGACGTGGTTTGAGTTTTCTGAGGATGTTTTAGACAAATTAATTCAAGATGTTCACAATTCAAACTTACAGAGGTTCAATTCTATATTTAAAATAAACATACCTTGTGTTTCTTGTTTCTGAGGTTGAGGTTGAGGTTTTGGTTCTGCAACAGGTTTCTCCAAAGCAACACAGACCTTTGATTTGGACTAATGAAAACACAATAAAGCAGGTAAAGTAATCTGGATTAGACAGATAAAATAACCATGAAACAAAGTTAATCTCAGGTCTCTTAGTTGGGTTATGGTCTTCACAAATTAGACAATCAGTAACACATTTAAAATGTTATATGCCTTTGGATGACTCGAAGCTGGTTAACGTAAAAACCCAACAATTAAGAGATTTTATGAAAATACTTGTTTTAAGTTTCATAATAATCCAACAGACTTATCAGCAATGATTAATTATCTATGGTTATCTTACAGCTCTTGTAGTCTTTTTGGGGATCTCTATTTGGCGATGACTCTGTGATGATTCAGTCATACTGCGATGACGAGTCAGCATCCCACTCCTGACAAAAAAAAAAGACAGAAAAAAGACAGAAAAAAGCAAAAAAAAAACATAAAATTCTGGACATATATTTTACAAAATATATACGTCATGGCTTAATCATTAAAACTGATACTAAAACTCAATGACTACAATTAAATTCCAGTGACATTCAAGGAGCAACATCATCATCTACACTTAAATGTCCAGGCCAGTCTTGATTTTCCTAAACAACATGAGTGTCATTCCAGCAAAGTTCAGCCTCCCCTCACCTCCTCTTGCTAGCGGAGCGATCTCGCAGGTCCTGCAGGCGATCTCTGCCATCCGAAAGCACGCTCTGTGTGGAGAGGGGAGGTGAGGAGGCTGAAGGAGAAACGCTGTCTTTGGCAACGGAATCGTCGCTGAAGAAGTCAGCAGGCAGAACAGCCATCAGAGCCTCAGGGAGCTGGGTGCCCAGACTATGGTAGATGTCTGCAAGCACTCTGGGGACGGCGGTCAGGAACCTTTCATGACACAGAAAGACTGTTGTTAGATTCTGACAACTATGGATGAGAAATATTTGGCTCGTTTAAAATCACAGTTTCCAATTACAATTCAATATGGATGCCGTTATGCACTAAGTCGGTGTTCAAACATGCCAGTTTGAGTTTTGAGTTTTTTAGCAAGAAAATGATCAAGAGTTTAAGGCTTTTATTATTTTTCTTATTCATTTGAATAAGAATAAACAAAAACAAATCCCTGCAGCCTCTCACACTTACCCTGGGAGGACTTCGTCTCCAAGGAACCTGGCTAGGCAAACCGGGTCTTTTGTTAGGGAAATTATCCTGAGCATTTCAGCCACCTGAGGAACAGAAAGGAGGTAAGAATTTACTTTTTTGTTTCGTCAGTTGTGCAATGAATGAAGTTCAAGACAAAAACTTGCTTGTCAAAACTGTTTCAGGCCATTAATAAACATCTGATATTTTATGCTGATTAAAATAAGCAATCAATTAAATAAATGACTCCGTTTACTGAGTCAGACTAAGAAGATGAACAATAGCAACCAGACAAATACTGACAGAAGCACCTACAGTATTTTTCACCAGTATGGCGTGCAAAAGAATGACAGTGCTAAACTCTGTAGCCACATTTACTCTTCTGCCCTTTGCCATTGCATAAAAGAAGATTCAACTGCACCAGTGACTCAATAGCGAGCATCTTACCTCCTCTGCCATCTGATCAACATCCAGTGAGTCGGACTGCTCCGTGGAGAAAAGTCTGCACAACTCCAGCCTCAGCAACGCCTGAAGCTTGCACCTATAGGAGACAACATGTGTTACTGACACGTAAATATAATCGATTTGACTTTAGATTAGAATTAACCTTTAATTATGAAGGAAGATGGGCACACGTTTATCCGCAATGATCAGCCACAAACAGACAAACAAGTAGACATTTCACACCTAGGAGAGAGCTAGTATAACCACAGACAGGTGTCTAAGTGGCTGGTCAATGAGCTGAGTTTTACACGTTTTACTGACTCTAAAAACAAAAAAATATACAAAGGTAGAAAGCACTCACTCTCTGACTTTGCTATCAACATCAGCAGCCGTGCCACAGAGCTGCCTGATTGATTTGCTGCTCTTGAGAAGGTGCTGCTGGACAAACAGGGAGGTCTTTACCTGCAAAGAAAATTTTACATATACAAATTAATCACAGTCTAACTTTCCATTTGGTCCCTAAATGTACTTGTCCTGTGATGCACTGAAGGCTTTTATTATCCCGCTAGGAAAAAATTCTGCAGTTTATATCAGCATCTTATTCATTTTTTCCTACAGTAGGCATGTTAAAAAAACAACAAAAAACAAAACAATCTGACAGTACCAATTAACAAAATCTACTCACAACTAGGGCTGCACAATTAATTGAGTATTAATCATGATCAAGACTTTGGCTTCTCAATTAAATAAACATAATCGACTGCAATACTGGTGTTAAAAATGCGTGCTTAGCTCACACAAAACTGTCAAATCAAGCACTTCCTAAACTAATGGCCAGCAGCCCTTGAAAAACTTTCCTGAATGTTGTGGCTGTAGTCCAGAGTAGGAAAGTAATATACTGTATTATATTACTAATTTTAACAGAGAGCAGACAAAAAATGCACTGAATTCAGGTGAGGTAGAACCTTATTTTAAGTCTTATTTTGATGCAAAGATCTGTTAATTAGTAGGAATGTAGCACAACATGGAAGGGAAAGCAATGCTCTGTTTATTTAAATGTGAAAGTGAAATAAAAATGTTCCTGGCCTTAATCGTGCAGCCCTACAGACAACTGAAATCACAATATATGATTATCCACAATTGCTCAGCACAACCATCAATCAATTCATCCACCATCAGATAATAATAACCAGTCTGCTGTCATGATGAAAGTGGGTCAGGTCATAATCTTGAAGTATATTTAAAGCTGCCGCGTGTCTCACCTGCAGGTCTGATTCTGTCACGAGGAAGCTTTTCACAGCAAACAGGAGCTGTCGGACTCCAGTGAGGAGGGACAAGTCTCTCTCTGCCGCAGTCTTCTCGTAACTGCACTTCAGATGGGACAGCAGCTCCTCCTCACTACTGAAACCTGGGCAAAGAAAGAAGATACATTACTTGTCAAACGTAGAGTTTGACACTTTTAGAAATATGCTTATTCGCTCTAGCAGGGTGATGATCTGAGCAGGAATGTTGTAGAGTTTTTACACTCACTGATGGTGTTCGCTCCTCCAGATTTGTTCCTGTCACTTGACCGTCTCTTCCCCTGTCGGTCTGGCGCCCTGCTCTCGGCCCCCAGCTGCTCAGCCTCTGCTTGGTCCTTTTGGGCTTTGACGTTCAGCCGCGCCACATTCAGCATCTGCAGAGAACGGCTCATGGTCTTCATCTTCTGTTTCACCGGTGTGCGCTGGGCGCCACCTGTAGATCAAAGATGGGAAGATATAGATAAACTTTTTGTGCCACTTTCCCCCAGGAAAAAATAAAACCTTTACCTACAGTATGTTTAAAAGGATAATTGGTGATTCCCAACATTCCAAATTTTACTTTTATACTTTTACAAATTTCACGACATTCATAGAAACCCTGGAATATGCATGTAAATTGAGATGAGGCTTTCTCACGTTTCTTGCCCCTCTTGGTATCTGCGCCCCGGGATGTTTGATACAATTCAGCCAGACCACTGATCAGCTCCTGCTGTAGGACAGACATCTCCTCCTCTTCTATCTGCTCTGGCACTGCATCCAGCAACCTGTTCAACAAGTAAAACATCAGGACCAACTGTCACTTTTTATGCCGAGATTGAGTTTGTTTTAGGTTGCCTTTGATTATTTTTATGTTTACATCTTTATAGAAGTCTTGCTTCATAAGCGCTATATACAAATTTCACAAAGAAATTGAAATCTTACCTCATTGACTCCATTAAATGGGAACTCACTCCTGACTGGTCTGACAGAGGGAACCAACTCTCCAACACGCCTGTTGTCAGCGGGTAATGGCCGACTTCCTGTTGAGCCCACTCAGGAACCTGATGATCCTTTGGTTGGTCTGAGGAATAAAGAAATAAATCATTAATAAACAGATAGCAATACAACATGCATTGGAAATAAAACTATACTGCTACCATCTAACACATTTCAAAATTTCTCCATCTCTAATATTTGCTTTTTCAATAAGGCATATACATAGATTAGGAACATAAGGCATCTACCATTACATATGAAAAAAGAAAAACATGATATTATCCTGTTAAATGTATCCACTGAACTGTCTAATTTTAATAGCTACAAGTCAAGCATAACCATTTGATAAAATACATTTATTTTTTGGGTCAAAATCGTGTGCGTTTGACAAAATACTGATAAATTGAGGCAGAAATGTTTCCAAAGATACACGTTTGATGTTTTGAACCCTGAATATTACTATTCTATCCTCACCATCAACAGTGTCATCATCCTCCTCCATGATGTCATACACTACTCCCAGAACACTGTTCACAACATCTGGCAGGTCAGCTGAGGTTTCTGCTGTGGCGGGGGCAATGATTTTGGTGGTCAGGAACTGGTCGTGCTGAGTGACTCCAGACTGGAGGATGGTGAGCAGAGCTGTAGTGTGTGACAACGGGGAGAGGACAGCTGAACACACCAGGCCGCTGTCATTCACCTCAGAAAGCTGGGAGAACAAGCACAAGACGGGAAAAAGCAGAAGAAGTTAATCAGTAAATGCAACCACAAATCGGTCAAGTGCGACTAAACATTTTCATTGGTCGCACCGGAGCATCTGACATTTAGCAGGTCTTTCTCTGTCTGTGTATGTGTTATTTTTTTTTGTGAAAGCACATCTCAAACATTCAATTATTCTGTTAAATTAATTCAAAACTAGGGTGCGCATCATGAGGCTGAAAAATATGAATCTCCTCCAATCGTTTCTGATTTTTTTCTCAAAGGAAAACACAGTACTAGTGATTTACAAAGCAGATATGTATGCTGTAGCAGTAGCCCTTAACTGGGTCATCTGTACTGTATAACTGAAACACAATTTCTACATGAGCACCTTGTGTAAAGCAGCATTGTTGTGTTTGAATGTCTCACCATGTGGAGAGCATGAGCAGACAGCTCCATCAGGAGATGCTGAAAGGCAGCAGCAGCTCCCTGGTCACAGCTGCTGGAGCACTGGAGCACCCAGGACTCTGTGGAGGTCTGCGTCAGTGAAGAGTCATGCCAGTCCTGCAGCACTCCTTTCAGACACACTTCCACCGACTCTGGGAGAAGCCTCTGTCTGCGAGACACTGGCTCAACCATGATGCCACAGCTCTGTGTCACATCACCTGGGCAGGTGAAGAATAACACAACACACATGAATAATGGCAGTTCTTCCCAACTTCATGTTTAATGTGTTTAATTTCCCTTGCCCGTCATGTATGCATCTCATATCATTTCTGCTGTTGTGTTTGGCTAATGTTCAGATTTAGCTGTCTTTTTGATCTTGATTGGTATATATAAACACACACTTTATTAAAACATACACACTATGAGATAAATAAAAAAGATATAAAAATACACATACACAATATTTATCTGTATATGGGCAGTAATGTCTCATGGCTATTTTATATCTGTATTTAAACTATAGATCACACAAATAGTTTTAACAGCTGCACTATTTCAGGCACGTTTGAGTCGTAACAGGTGATGATAAGTGTTCATTTCTATGTTACCAACCTTGCTCCCACTGCAGAACACCGCCTATGACAGGAAAAGCCAGGCGGTGGAGCCTTTCAGACGACAGCAGGTATCCAATGCTGGACTTGAATGCAAAAGTCTCTCTCCTGATGTCAGAGTCTGGCTTTTGAGTGGAGCAGAGGTTCAGCAGTGCAACCACGGGGATCACTCTGCCGCCCAGCTGAGCTAGGACCTCAGACAGCTTGTGAAAGCTGAGGTGATCCTCACACCTCATGACCTGTAAGAGGACAAAAGATCAAAGTTGCTAAAGTCAGCGGAAAGAGGAATTTCACACTGGCTGGTTGAACAGTAAAGAGTATGAGGTTAGTTTGGGTTAATGCCTTGATCAAGCAGGTTTTGAAACATATATAAACTTTTTAGCCCAAACATTGCTGAATCCTGTTTCTGTGATGTGGTAAGATAACTAAATGTTTAGATCCTAGTAACAGTGGATTTGAAAACAAAAACAAAAAACAAACAAACTGCTGGGTCATACAGGTGAGTAACAAATTAAGGGAACAGCCCAAATAAAGTGTCTTGGTTAGGTGTCGTGCAAACACCAGCCATCAGAGCATTTTGGCATAGATTCTACAAGTCTCTGAATGAACACCATTCTTCCAAAAGATATTTCCCCATTTGGTGTTTTGATGATAATGGTGAGAGTGCCACCCAGCACTTCATTCAAAAATCTCCCATAGGTGCTCAATAGAGTTGAGATCTGATGGCTGAAAAGGTCAAAGCATATACTCACATCATTCAGTGACCCCATGTGCCCTGCACAGAAACTTCTGCATCATGTTTCTCCACTCATTTATTCAGGGATTTCCCTTTAAATTATCCCACATTACTATCCAAATAGGCCAAAAAGTGTGATACACATTACACAATATGCTTAAATGTTGTAATTCCTTGTCCCAAAGGCTGGAATAGTCATGTATCACAGCTGTTACCCTGCACTATATAATAGAATAGTAAAGGAAAGCAACACAATTTATATACACATGATTTGTTATGAAACAACTGATTTACAAATAGTGCGATTATTGATTTCGTGAAAATAGTCCAGCTCAATTTGGTGCCTAATGGTAATATAATAGTCTTGTATCACAGCTGTTAATCTGCACTATATTCAGTTTTAACAGTTTTCTTCATCTCCTTGTATTTTTATATCTGGTATATATATAGTACTTTGCACTACTAACTTTTTTACTGCCTTTTTACTAACATGTTTTGCACTATGGAACTGTGAAGCTGGAAACTTGAATTTCCCTCTGGATCAATAAAGTTTCTATCTAATACACTGTCTTTTGCTGTGATGTGTCTTACAATGTGAGGTTACTATTTGCAACAGTTAACACAGCACAAATATTATACTGTTCTTGAGCATACCCTAGTGTTGATATTGTTTACAAAGTGTATTTAAATAAAATATCAGTTTTGCATTGTCATATTTTCATTATTTATTTTTCATATTAGGTTTTATTCTGGTGATATTGTTGCTCTGACTCCTAATAATAATAATATTTCCCTCGGGATCAATAAAGTTACTATCTATCTATCTATCTATCTATCTATTCTGCTCCAGTACTCAGGTGCTTTGCTCACCTGGACATGTGATCTACTGTCAATCCAGTGCAGCACCACCTGTCGCTGCATCAGCATGTCGTGAAGGCCCCTGGGTATTATGTGCTCAGCCACATCTGCAGGCAGCTCACGGTTTCCCAAAGAAAGATAGTCCACAAGTTGTGACCTGGATCGTGGACACTCCGAGACAATAAACACCACATTCCTCCCGTTGTTTGAAATATCCTCCTCCTGTGAAACACTGGGCTTTCCAGCTCGGCTCGACCTCCTTGGCCTCAAGGACAGTTTAGTGGGAGAGGTGATGTCTGGTCTGTCCCACTGGAAGTCCAGTAAGGTTTCTTTGAGTGCATTTTGAACCGAGGAGGCAGAATGATTGGATTGCTGCTGCTGAGATGGTTTATCCTTCAGGTCAAACTTGGCATCAAACTCCACTTCAAAGTCCTCAAAAGTTTTGTGTCTTAGCTCCTTGAAGTCAGACCCCCTGGATATGAGGCTTGCACTGCGGCCAGTCTTGGACTGAAAGAACTTATAACCCCATCGCACTTTGTCAAATCCATACTTGTAGCCGAAATGCAGCAGGGTTTGTAATAATCCTCGTTTCAGGAGATGATTCCTGGCATCCAGCTGATCTCCATAATCCACATCGATGACAAAAACCAAGTTGTGTAAAGCCATAATGTCAGCTGCAGTGGCTCCAGAGCTCCTTAACTCATCGATAAGGCATTAAAACAGGTCAGCCTTGCTCAAATGTATTCAGATCCGCTGTTATTTCATTGTTTGTGGGCAGAGACGCCACTTACAGCTGCTAACTAACTACACTTCATGTTTCTAGCTACCCAAGGCCTATAAACGGAGGCTAGGACACGGTCTTGGGATGAGTGGTATCACGCATGTGCAGTGTATCTGAAGCTGCGGTCCTGCGTTTTGATTGGCTCAATTTCGACGAGTATTATGACACATGATGACGCGTGTCCTATCCTTCTTCTATACGCCTTGTAGCTAACTAGCGTAGCTACCAAAACTCAACTTTACGTGATAAAAAATTAACTTCTACTAATGTAACATAGGTGTAGCGCTCGCCGTTTACCTAAATAACTTGTCACCTATAGTAGAAAAGAAACAAACCCGTTATTTAGGTATTAAAACGTCTTAAAGTGTCCATATCACGTTATTCCCGTTAGCCTAACTGATTTCTTCCATATTCGCCATTTTGGGTCCTTAACCGTTCGCGCTCCTTGAACAGGAGCCCGCCCCTTCGCTGTGATTGGTTACATTCTGGAACAACAAGAATCTGATTGGTTCAAATTAAGAGACAAGCTAGTCGGTGATTGGTTACAAATCTCATATTAACTCTCTATTGGGTAAATGCACTGTCAATCAAATCTGGACAGAGTTAAAAGGGTATAAAGGGAAAAGCACCACTTGCATTTAACTTTTAAAAGCTAGTCACTTGCTCCCTTTATTCCTTTACAGTTTTTGTAGAAGTACATAAATGAATTTCCACTTTTTGCTTGTTTTACTTTTTTTTATTAAAATTTTAATGCTCAAAGTAAATATAAACAAGTGAACGTAAAAATATCAAACAAAGTCACATGTATAAATTATTATATTATTATATAAATTAAGGCTTGATTTTGAAGTTGAATTGAAATTATTTATTTTTTCCTAAACTTGTCTAACTATAATTATTACCTTTTATCTCTGTCATACATAAATATAAATTAATTACTGATATAATTATCCTTATTAAAATATAAATGAATTATCAAAATATAAATTCATTATCAATCAAGAATACCAATTCATTACTTATAATGTATCTTAATCAAAATACCAATTAATTACTTATATATTTATCTTAATCATATTGACTAGTTGTTATCTTTTCGTATATACGCATATTATTATTTATAATATACAATACGCACATGTAATACAATATACATACACACAAATATATATATATATACACACATACATTTATGTCAGAGGGCAATAAGATAAGATAGAGCTGTATTTATGCCATGGGAAATTGTTGCACAGAATATAGAATAAAGACTGCAAAAATATCAATAAAGGTGCAAGTATAAATGTGCAGTATCCACTTTATCTTAGCTGCCTGCTCTGTGTGTTCATTTATAGGAACGAGACAAAATAAAAAATGGGCAAAGGACTCAGACAGTTTTATTTTTGTATCATGTTGGTCCTCAGATGATTATTCACTTGCTCTGGTGTGCCAAGTAAAGCAGTGAGAATGAGAGCTTGGCATCCTCAACCATTCAGTCTCTCACAGCCTAAAATGGAAAAACTCTCATTCAGAGCAACATTTGGCTTTGATCTGGACGTCTGGGTCTTCTCACTGGGTTTTGCAATGTTCCCTCACGTTTTAGGCAAATGCTCAAAATGTGTCTGCAGACCAGAAAGATCACATGCAATGGTCTCCTCAGTGTGTCGTTGGTCAATTCAATGACTACACATATGCTATTTAAATTAGATTGTTTATGACATTTTGAGAATATATAATGAGAATATATGCATGATAATAAAACATTATAAAACAGCTACATCTTTAAGTACATGGACCCAGCTCCTCTGTGTTTCAGATCATTTGTGAACCGGGTAAGTGTAGCATCTTCCTCCTACTCCCCAGGGCTGGAGGGCAAACCAGAAAAAGAAAGATTTAAGGAAATGGAGCACTGGGAGAGGAGGTATGTGGGTCACCTTCTGTTTTGCATCCGTAATCACCTCTTTTCTACAGCACCAGGGGGAGATGAAGAGCTTAGAAAAGCTTTGAAATAGAGAGAGATGAAAGGAGCATGCTGAATGTTCTAGACTCTGCTTTCTGTGTCCCCACCAGACGCCCCCTAAGTCAGAGACCGGGATGTAGGTCAGGGATGCTTTTAGGAGAATGCTGCTGCTAAAACACATATGCATGCACAAATACTGTGTGCATAAATGTGCCCACACACACACGCAAAAGTGTAATGCATGCACTCCTACCAGTGTTGGTTATCTCCAGGTCACTCAACAGACAGTGATTCATCTCTGTCAGGGGTCAAAGTTCATGTGTAACATAACTGTAGTAAGGCAACACGTTGTCATCCCAACTCGTCACACACTGACGCTTTGTCAGACACTTCGGCGTCACTTTTTGGTTGCAGTAAACACGTCCTTCATGTCGTGAATTAAACAAAAACACTTGATTAGGTTTAGACAACATAACCACTTACTTAGGTTTAGGAAAAAACAACATGGTTGGGCTTAAAATTACTACGTTTGTACAGTGAAAATGTGACTTGAAGTTGAGAACACGGATCACAAATGAACAGTAAACTACGTCACTACAGTCACTCCCGGCACACTTTCCCTGAGCGTTTATTGTTGTCATGGATGGGTTTACATTGTAGTTAATGGAAAGCCCGGTGCGTCTCATACCGACGCTAAAGGGTGCCTTCTGTGGCGGTGTTGAACGCCGACGGCCGTGACAAAGCGTTGGAATTTGATGCCCTGGGTATGAGAACAGGTTGAGTAAGAGATAGTGAACTTTGCCGGGGACATAAAACAAAAACTAAGGGCAGAAAAAAAATATTTATCACAAATTTGGTGGACATTTTAAGGTTTCACTCATAGGGTTTTCATGTTTTCACCGGGTTATCGTACAGTAAATATATAATACTGTGGTCCAGAGTGAAATGTCTCAACAACTATTGGATGGATTGGCATGAGATTTAGTTCCCTTCTTGCTCCCCAGAGGATGAATCCTGATGATCTTGGCGAAGTCTAATACTTCAACAGATTATCTCTAATGTATATAACTATTTATTCAGTGGGTAAATTACACTTATTATTATTAGTAACACTGGCAGTTGCCACCTTCAGTTGTCTGAAGGTGTAAATGCTTGGAAATAGTTGGGAATCTGCAACTGTCCATCGCACATGACGACAGAGGCCAACAAAGATAAGATAAGATAAGATATTCTTTTATTAGTCCCACAGTGGGGAAATTTGCAGAGCAGGGGTGTCAAACTCATTTTATTTCATGGGCCACATACAGCCAAATTTGATCTCATAGACCGGACCAGTAAAACCACTGACTACGACTAAAAACAGACCAACAATTCATTTAACTTCTCTGTTCTCAGTTGTCCCTACAAGTTTGTGTATTTTTCACCATGATGAGTCTAATAGTGGCGCAGAATATTATATTCCTTGAGCACTGAAAGGTCCTGTGAACACACTGAGCACACTGGCTTCCCATTGACCTCTGTGGAGAAATAGGACCTGGTCCTTTTTTCTTGGAAAACCCGATAAGTTTCTTCTTTTTGTGTTGTGGCTACATAAGCACGTGGGATCTATAACAGCGTACCCAGCATAGGGCCTGCTACTCTTATTATACAGCACCTTCCCCAGCGTGGACAAATAGGAATAGCAGTGCATTTTATTGAAAAATTGGAATTAATGACTTTTCTGCAATTTTCACACTTTGCAAAGTCACCCAGTGAGACACTGTTGTGTCATAAAATAGCCACTGTACAGATGATAAACCCTTTCGTTTTGAATGACCTTGTGGTAATAATTCGCAAAGTTGTTTCTTGATTTTTCATCCATAATTTTGTTTAAATTTAGATTTTTATTTTTATTTTATTTTTAAAAATATTAGAGGGTTCAAAATATTAATGCCTATTTATCGCCTCAAATGTTTTCAGAATCATCTTGTACTGCACGGTGTAGCTGTTAAAAGAGAAAGTTTGTGACACGGCAGCCATTGTGAAATCTCTTGAAGGAACGCCAAGTTCAGGCTACATGACCGGAGAACAGCCAATAGGAACGCTCTCTCAATGAAATTACCTGTGATTGTCCAATGTCTCCCGTCACGGGCTAGATTTTTTAAAGCCTGAGAACAGAGCCATGAGGAGGGGCAGAAGTCTAGTTTTCTCTCAGAACACTTGAATTACAATATGCTGAAAGGTTTTTATGCAACTTTTTCCCAATGATGCCAAAAATATACTGCCTACTGCCACTTTAATTGTGTCCCTTAATTGACACCAACCAACCAAGTGGTCATCATACATCCACTGCTGTGAATGTCAATAGATTCATCAAAATGCAATTAGGGCGCGCGTGCGGATGAGAGTTCTGAGACAGAAACAGTACAAACACATAATAGAAGCAACAGGCTGTTTACCATAATGTTCTCCAGGCTGTGGGTGGAATCACTGAGCAGATGCTCTCAGTTTGGCAGAGAGGACTCTTGTTCCAAAGCAATTATGGTACCAGATATTATTCATACTGGCCGCTATACGAGTGCACATCACTAGAATAGCCTTGCCAAGATGTAAATGAAGTCTTCTTCACGTCACTGAAATAGATTAGACTCCTTGCTGATCCTACTGACCCTAAAAATAGATATTTCTGTCCCTACAGACCGGTCTCCTTGCTTGTGTTTGTATTACAAACAAGGCAGAGCGCTGGCTTGTTTTGGGGGACTTTTTCTACTTGTTTTTGGGACATTTTGTAATAATGTGGCACTTAGTGTGCTTTCCAAATTGTTGAAATCTGGTGCATTTAATTAAGAAAGATGCCAAATAAAATCAAAATATATTGGACACAGAATAAAAAAGAGAATATAATCAAATAGAATAAGAATAATGAGAGCGGGGGCAAACTAGACTATCATAACAAAATAAAATTAACAGTGTTAGCCCAGTTTATCAGAGTGGTCTGTGATTCATAAAATAAACAATCCCACACACACAATGTTTACTCTTAAACAAAGTCTGGGATGGTAATACATCTCTGTGAGGGATTATGATGTCTATATAATGTCTGCTGTCATATCACAAAGCTGTAAGTTCCTCTTTCACCTGTTACACATCAACAGGTTTAACATTCCCAGAAGAGAGAGGACCACATCAGATTTGGTAAATGGAAACTAGTTTTCTCATGACGCTGACGTGTTCTCACAGTAATCCCATGAAGACCTTGGAAAACTGTTTCCAATTTCTATTGTATGTCCCTGTATTGACTGTCTTGTGTGTCCATGTTAAAACATTTTATGTTGTCTTTTTGTTTACTGACTATACAGAGCTCATAGTTGACGTATAGAGTAAATGATGTATACAAAAACAAACAAAAAGAAAGTGATTAGAAGCAGAAATCAAAAAGAAATTAAGCACATTGTACTTTTAAAAAAAAATAAAAAATACATAGGCAGGTATTTTACTGAAAGGATGGAACAATGCAACATCATGTGATTCATGTCATTAAATGAAAAAGTTAAAGGAACAGTGTGTAACATTTTAGGGAATCTATTAACAGAAATATAATATATTATTCATAACTATGTTGTCATTCGTGCAACTAAGAATCGCTGTGTTTTCGTTAGCTTAGAATGAGTCCTTCATATCTACATAGGGAGCGCGTCCTCTTCACGGATTTCACCATGTTGCTCCTCCATGTTTCTACAGTAGCCCAGAATGGACAAACCAAACTCTGGCTCTAGATAGAGCCTTTAACGTTTTTACGCTACCCGAAGGCCGTCATAGTTCTCCGACCTGCTTGTGAAACTGCAGTAACGTGAGCCACAGAGTGTAAAACTGTGGTAGCGTCAGCCGTCGTCTGACTTCTGTTGCTCCTAAAGTAGTGTTATTATGGTAAAGACGACCTCTGAGCGAAGTGAACGGCGTTACCACGGTTTTGCACTCGGCGGCTCACGTTACTGCAGTCTTGGAAAGGGAGGAGTGAGCGGAGTGATACTCAGTTGGTTGAAATCTGCAACCACACCACTAGATGCCACCAAATCCTACACACTGCACCTTCAAGCGTTAAAGATAATTTCACTTACTTTTAGCATGTAATGTAAAAATATTTGTTAATTCTTGTAGACCACTTCCTGTGGATCTTAATGTATTAACAGTTGTTCTCATAAGATAAGAGGAAATGTGTAGGCTACACTTTTATTTGGATGAATCATGGTGTTAGAAAACCTGAGCAGTGGGACACTGTGTTATATTTGCTGTCGGCTCTGTCTCATCCTGTCTGGCTGCTCAGACAGCTAACACACTGTCATTACAGTATAGTGCACTTAAAGCAGTGATGTTGCCTTTCAAACATCTTGGCATCCCACCTACAGTAAGGGGGGAAAAAACACATAGGCACTTTAACAAGATTACGTATTTTCATCCTCCGCCTTTGAGGGCTGGCCCAACATGGTGCCTGTACAGTTTGTTCTACAGGTTCTATTTAACAGATGATTGGCATTTTAAGCAACTTTATCTTCTGCCAGGTTGTTAACAAAGACACCGTGCACGTCACAGGGTCACATGACCCCTCTTTGAACTCCTCTACTCAGGTTTCCTGTTGATTTTAAGATTTAACTGATTGCTTTTAGGGCTCAGCTCAGGTCTGGTTCCTACCTCCGATCCTTTAAGAGGTGAAGGTTTAAAGGAGCAGTTTGTAGGACTTTGCAGAATCTAGTGGTGTGGTTGCAGATTGCAACCAACTGAATATCCCTCCGCTGACCCCTCACTTTCCAGTTGCGTCGCAGAACTACAGTGGCCTTCAGGTTACATAAAAACGCAAAAGGCTTTCTCTAGAGCCAGTGTTTAGTTTGTCTGTTGTGGTCTAGTGTTCGTCTGGCCAAATTTAGGTTATAATCAGTCTTAATAACATATATTTCAAGCTTTAGGACACAAAGCATCTGTCATGCAGTTAGAATCAGACAGTGAAACTAATTAGGAAGGAAATATCCTCATATATAAGATTGGATTCATTACATTGATGCTTTTGCACATCTCTGCAACACAAAAACTAGGTTGCTGGAGAAAGTAGGCGGACAGTGGAGGCACGAACCGGATCAATCTGTCACCCCCGGCACACGATGACAAATATGTTTCTCTTACCTCTTTCCCGAAACTGCCCCACACTCCTAGAGTAAAACTTTTAGTGACGCAGATGCCTCCAGAGTTGCGTTGTCACACATAAAAACAGGCCGTAATTCTGCTGTGGACGTGGTCAAGTATGACAGCTCTACGAGCTCTAGACAAACAATGACTGGAATGTGTGTTTTGGTGTGAGAGATGAGGAAAGAGGTCTGGAGATCTTGTGCCACCAGCTGGTCTATGTCCATCCTCCCCATTGGTTGGGAGACAGGAAATAGCTGTTGTTAATAGAAGGGCAGTTGTTTTATGTCAGACGCAGCAGCAGGGTCGGGGGTTGTCGTGATGATTTGCTTGGCTCGTTGTGTGCACACATTAATATGCATGATAGTTAAAAGAAAGGTTTGCAATAGTCTGTTCTTTTTCTTATTGTCAAACAATACCATAAAAAGACCCAAACTGACATTGAATTGATCCAAAAAGGCATCACCTGCAGAGCCTCATATATTCCTTATTCCTCGGTGTCTTAGACTTCCATAGACTATGTTTACATGCACACTAATATTCCACTATTATTCTGAATATGATAGTATTCTGAATTTGATACACGTCATGTAAACAGCATATTCTGTTTGGATATTCTGAATTAGCATTTTCATAATAAGACATGTGGGATATGGTGATATTATTCTGGTTTAAGAGGATTTTTTTGACATGTATACAGCGCATTCAGAATATGCATCTCCATTGGGCAATTTTTACGGCAATTTGTGACACACGGCCTCTTGCCTGTTTACGGCCAGCTCTGTGCGTTTTACACAAACCAACTAGCCGACAGCATGCAGAGATGCATGCCCAAAAATGAAGCCCCCATTTCTGACCGAAAGGAGAAACACACCTACTTTTAAACATTATGAAAGATTTGGATATCAGCAGGTTTTGCAAATATCACAGCGCCAACCTTTTCAAGAAGGTGGTTGAAGGAATGAAAGAGGGAGGCTGTGTTTGCACGGTCAAACACGTACGTCACCGGTAACGTTAATCGGAGTATGCACGGCTGCATGTAAACAGGAATGTTAGTGGAATATTAATCTTCATTAGCCATGTTGACAGCTTACTAGGAATATTGTCTTTTTCAGAAAAAGAGCAAAAACCAGAATGTGCATGTAAACAAGGTCATTGTTGTCCAAACACTATTAAAAACACATAAATGAGCCACATGTCGTACGTGTAAAGGGACATATTCCTTCATTACAGTAAACATTTGGACTATTTTGAGTCAACTAAATACATTGTCCTGGTGCCAGAAATACTCACTAAAGCAGCAAATGTGTATTAATCCCTGACTGAAATTAGTCCCCAACAAATGCACTATTCACTCCTGTTTGATTAACATTCGCTAAAAACTACAATGCCCAGCTGTTTAAAGAAATTACTTAACCTTTTAAATAATGAAACTATATATTTGTGTCTGGTTTTTGAGGACTTACACCACGTCCTCAGTGGGCTTGAGGCTTACACTGCAACCCCTTTCTGTCCCATGAATGCTGATCTCCAATCTGTGTCTCTCTGCGATTACTTCTCCTCACCGCACAAGCATCACAGTCCAACAACTTAAACCATCATACGTCTGGAGAGAACATCTCTCTCATCTCGCAGATTTACTTAATCAGAGTCTATTCTTAGTCAAGCCACAATGCAACCCAAGCAGGTTCTCAACTAAAGCCCCCGCAGCAATGTCTCCGTCTGCAACAAGCTGCTGACTCACACTCGGATGGAAGTCGTGCATCACGTTTCCCTTGTCATCGAGTGGATTAGGAGAACAGGGTTGTTAGGATGGCTGCAGAGGGCACCTCTCCCAGCAGGCTGGTGGTTGTAGTGGCTGATGACAACCTGACATTACTGAAAGTGCGTCACCAGCCCAGCGAACATGCAGCAGACGCAGCTGAAGTATTGAGTGTTTACATGCGGGTCAGACGTCAGTTTATCTTAACAATAACAGAGGAGATGGGCAGCCAGTAAAAGGCTTTATATCACCTCCCACTGTCGCACAACTTCCTCCTTTACGTACTCCTGATTTAGTCATAAGCATTTCTTATGTTATTATATATCTCTTCACCCATAATGTCTCTGTCATACATCAACCTTTTAGGGTCAATATTATTTTCTCAGATCCATTGTCTTGATGCTGAGACTTATTGACCTTTGCAGGTCTTGTTATTAGGGATGCACCGATTTATCGCCCCAACATCCGTATCCAATATTCGCCTTGTTGACTGCAAATTGGCCTATCTGCAAATAAGATGACATTCGCTGATGGCAGTGGCCGTTGTTTATCTGTTGTGTTGCATCAATTTTGCACCGATTTGCGGTCGGTTTCGGACAACAGTTACCAGCTGCTGAATCAGCCTTTGGCTGGACACATCTCTCACATCCCATGACACCGTGCACCTTAATGCAACTGTTATATAGCAGCTAAAAATACATTTTAAGCAGTAATTTAAAAAAATAGGCTATATTAAAGACTGTTTCATAAAATGCTAAATGACTTTAAAACATGTTAGTTATTATGATGAAGATCCTTTGTATCCTTGGCACAAAAGGGGAATAAATAACAGCAAAAACAAAAACATCGGTATCGGTAATCGGCTATCGGCCAAATTGTTATTTTAAACATCGGTATCGGCCCACAATCGGTGCATCTACTTGTTATTGTTTACTTGTATTAGTTTCTGTCTGTTTCACTGTAGTTGACAGTTATTGAGTGTTAATCAGATGTCAGTTCAGTTGATGTAAAAAATGTCTGAATAACACACAACTCAATGCTGAGTTATAGTATTTTGTTTCAGCAATTACACTTCCTAAATAGAAATTAAAGAATAAATAGAAACAGAGAATGACTTAAAATACTTGAAAATATTTATTAAAGTACATATAACAAACATTGTAACATATATGTATAAAGTAAAACAAATATAAAGTATAAAGGTTATGATCTTCTTTCAAAGTCAAGGTGACTTTAGAAGTCAGAAAGAGCAATGAAATATCACATCTACAACTCCACTTGGTTATGAACAAAATAAGAGAATAAATAAAAGACATTTAGAAAGGCAGTTTGTTTTTGCTCAGGAATTGAAGCGAGAGCAGAGATTTCACTCAGTGTGAAGCTGGAAAACAAGAGCGTGACGGAGCTCTTGACAAATACAACGATACGCTACCGCTTCAGTGACGGCCGGGTCACCTCTGATGCTCAGTACATTGCGTAGTCTAAGTATTTACAGTGTGGTAAGTCACAATACTAATTTAACAGTCCTTCCTATGGTGGCTGGTCAAGTAGAAAAATCTGTCTATACAACTTTAAAATGGAAAAATATCAACCAACTTTCATCATTCAAGTTTTCCTCATAGACTTCTACAGTAGAAAAGGAATACATTTGAAGAGTGTGATCAACGCAGCGTCATCTGCTACCTTTTCACTCGTCATATCTATACAGCAGTATAACCAGCCTGTGGCACTGGTAGAGACCTTTACAGATGTGCATCTTCGAGCTATATACTGTATGTTGATATGTTAGTATATATTAAATGCAGACTGACAGCAGCAGCTTACACACACAGGCAGGCTGGCAGACAGGCCAGTTTGGTTCAGTTCAGTTGGCCTCCATTTGAAGCGGCGTCAAGGCGAAGCGAGGAAACACGGGCGCCAGGAGATGGGCACGTCCCCACCCTTCACTGGGTGGAGTCGGAGTCACTGGAGTCCAGGCTGACCTGTGTGGGTGTGGGGTTGCAGCTGTGATGGGCAGCCGGCGAGCAGTGGAGGGTCTGTGTGCTCCGCCGCAGGTTCTCCAGGGACTGCAGGAAGGAGCGGCGTGCCCTCTCCTCCTCCAGGGGCGAGGAGCCCTCTTCTTCTACCTCTGCGATCTCAGCAAAGGTGACAGGTTGTGTTTTGAAGCGAGCCTCCCGAGGTCGGCGGGAGCGGCTCTTGCCCCTTGCTGGGCCTTTGGGGACAGGCAGCTGCTGAGGGAACTCCTCCATGGCTGAGGCCATAAGGTGAGCCGGCAGGACGTGGAAGCCAGACGCCTCCATAACCATCTGACGCACAGCGGCCATTGGCAGAACAGAAGCCCAAATGGGTGCAAAATTAAATTAAATCAAATGCAACACCAAGTGTGGACACAGCTGGAAGAAGACACGTCTCTTTCCTTGCTGTTTCTGGTGCTTTGTCCTATTTGAAGAGAAGTCTCAGGTGCAACAACGCAAGAGTTCGTCCAAAGTCAAGCCAAACAAACACTCCTCAAACCTCCAAGTCCTGGCACACTGAAGATTACCAGACTTAAAGAAACAACTGTCCTTGAGCTGCTCTGGTCAGCCTCTGTTCTTCACTCGTCGATGTGAGTGCTTCTGTTTCAACTCTGATGCTGCCTGACGTCTCTCTTCTCTCCGCCTGTTTCTCGTTTTGTGTGTGTGAATCTCAGTCTGCTGAGGTTTATGCCACCGACAGCTCCAGCTCTCTCTTTTATAGCAGCTCACAACCCACTCAGTGTCTCTCTCTCTCTCCCTCCCTACTCCCTGTTTGCCAGGTCCCTCCCTCTCCCCTACCTCCCCCCTCCTTCCCTCTCCGTCATGGTTCCGGCCTTCAGAGCAGTCAGCCAGTCAGAGTCACCCCACCAAAATAAACACATGAGGAGAGAGTATCTGTGTGTGTGCTAGGGTGAGGGGGCTTTGACGGATTTGTAGGGGTGGGAGAGATTTAGAGAAAGAAAGTCGAGACAGAAATGGAGACGTAAAATAGAAGCAGAACAGAGACGACAGAGCAGAGAATTAGAGCGGGGAGAAAAGTGGACCAAACCAAAGTCAACGTTGAGAGGCTCAAATGCTATTACATGTTTTAATCACAAAATGCAGGACACCTTTGTATAGCTGAGTCAGTTACAGAGGTGTTGATTCAACTCTGTGGCAATCTTGGTGTCTGCAGGATCGCATTGCAACATATTAGGAGATGTTCATTTCATTGTCCGACTTATGTATTGCCACATCTATAACTCCAGATTCAGGAACAGTTTTCCTGAAGTTTGAGGGCAACAACCAATTAAAGAGCCTTAATAGGACAGAAAAAATTGCAATATGCAAACCTGGGTGTAGTTACTATTTTATGGAGCACTATATATTTGACCTTGCACGACAGCTGGATTCTCGTGATGTCTCGAGAATCGCGGGATCACAAATCATACAAAAATCCATCTTGTCAGGCTTCAAGTAATGAGTTTGTGTCCGGCAAGCCAGACCACGGACCAATTAGCGTCCTGTGAGGCAAGAAGTGCAAGCTGCGGGCGTGGCTTGACAACACAGAGAGGCGGGGCGCTCTGGTAGCTCACCTGGTAGAGCAGGCGCCCCATGTATGAGTCCTTAACGCAGCGGCCCGGGGTTTGAATCCAACCCACGGCCCTTTGCTGCATGTCATCCCTTCTCTCTCTCCCTCTTTCATAACTATCACTGTCTCTATCCATTAAAGGCAAAAAAAGGCCAAAAAATAATCTTAACAACAACAACAACAACACAGAGAGGCGACTGTTCGTTCTAAACAATGATGGCGGCTCCTGAAGAGGTTAGCATAGCTGCAATAGCATCAGTTTTATCAGAACTGGAGAGTATTTATTATCGAAGGAAGAGCAAAGAACGGCACTGAAGGCTTTTCTTGATGGAAAAGATGTTTTTGCTCTTCTCCCGACTGGCTTCAGCAAGAGTTTGATTGACAGACGGTTCATCCAATCACCTGCCAAGTATTTCTTTGAAAGTGCCTGCCCTTTTCCAAACAGTTTCCAATGACATCTGGCAGCTCAGGTTACTACAGGATATATATATCCATTGTTTACCATTCATTTTCTTTGACATACTGGAACCGGAAACCATCAGCCCAACTTGGACAAGCTATTATATTTCTAATATTTCACCAGCCAATTCCTTTGTTAGGATCAAATAAATTGGTTAATAGTTAAAGTAGCTATGCTCTAGTCAGACAGACATATTGACAAGTGGATTTTCTCTTGTTCTAAAAGAAGCACACTGTTTGCTCAAATGAAATATGTGGTTAAAGAGGGGCCTGGTGCCGTCCCCCTGAACTCACCACGGGTCTGGAGGGAAACATGTCAGGCTGCTCTGCTCGCAGCGTTCATAACGTAAACAAGACTGCAGAAGACATAAACAAGGTCAGGACGTCATAACTTTTTTACTGTCCCTGTGTTGGTGCAACCACTTCATCTGTTCCCTTGTGTACGTACAGTGTGGAAGCCCCACACGAGTACATGCAGACAAATAATAAGCTGAACATACAATAACAAGTAGACAAATCCAACTGGACTGGATGTCTTTGGACTGTGGGAAGAAACTGGAACACCCTGAGGAAACCCAGATGCACACAGAGACAACATGCAACAAGAGGTCCAGCTAAAAAGCAGGCCATTCTTGCTTAACATTAATTAATTATCACCACTTTAATTAGTATAATGAATGTAAACAAGGACTATCACCAAGACTGTATCAGCCTTTGGCACTCTGAGCTACCAGGTCAGACGTAGCAGAACATCTGGATTTCTTTAGGGCACAAAATTAAAGGGGACGTATCATTCTCATTTCCAGGTTCATACTTGTATTTTAGGTTTCTACTATAAAGTGTTTACATGCTTTAATGTTCAAAAACACATTATTTTTCTCATAGTGTCTGTCTGAATATACCTGTATTCAGTCTTTGTCTGAAAAGCTCCGTTTTAGCACCTGTCTCTTTAAGACCCCCTCCTGAAAAAAGTCCAGTCTGCTCTGATTGGCTTGTGAGAAAAATATGGTGCACCTTTACAAAGGTAGTCCTCAAGCTGTGGGCGATATATTCTAATGAGCCTGCATGTGACATAGGAAGGGGAGCCAGTTTTTAATGATATGTCCCCTTTAAAAGAGCTTAATGTTCTTCCAGCATAGCTGAATCTAAGTTATTTGGCATCCTAGATGGAGTTAGACAGCATTCCCATGAGACATTTGGCATCCATCACATTCACGCACAACCACAAACCACCTTAGCTACAATGTTGTGGAAGTGTCTCAGTGAACCAAACTAAGTCTATGAATAAATTATGTCTACTTGTACTTATTTAATGGCCTGAGTTGTGACACTTTCTCACACTTAAGTCCTAATGAATCCAAGAAAAGAAAAATCAGTGATGAAGTTTTTCACAACAGCCTAAGAAAAGCACATGAATGCCATGGAGGGAGAGGCAACGCTTGTTGGGGATTGTTAAAAGTGATTCATCATTTTCACTATGGTCTGTTTGTTTGTGGTACCCAAGACATCACAATTCACTTCTCAATTATAGCATCTTAATTAATTCACCACAAGCTAAATTTGGCCCAAATTTTTACAGTTAAATCTCTAATACTCTCAGTCAATCTAGTCAAAGCAAACTATTTAATAAAGAGCAGCAAACATGCACTAAAAATGATGCTTCTTTTGTGGCTACTGCACACCCTTAATATACAGTCAGACATGCATACGCAATGGTTCGTGCATGCGTTTTCATATGGATGTCCAGCAACACATGTCATTCCATGCATACAGTCTTTTCAAAATAAACTTCCGTCTTCAAAGGAAACAATTTTAACATTTACATTTAGGAAAAGACCTGAAAAATAGAACTGCGATTATAATAGTAAAACAAGCTTCTTTTTTAACATTATTTACTTTAAAAGCAATATTTTTAAGGCTGTAGTCACAGTTGACATATTTGGTAACTTTTGTTTCTCAAATACATAATGTAAAAAACAAAAAATGGAAATTAACTTTTTAAATATTTGCAGAGATGAGACAAATAGGTCATAGACAGTCACACAGGATGCTCGGTCTTATAAGTCACAGTAGACATGGAAACGGATACACAAACGCCAGAGACTCATCGGCAGTCCCGGCATCATCCAAGGCAACATGTCTCGTCATCTTATCTGTAACTGTAATGACTAAATTTATCAGTGTCACTGCTGACGGGAGCATGTCAGGGTTGGTGGATCTGTTGGGTCGGTTACATTCACACTGCAGCTGACAGCGTCCCAATGCAGATTTCCTCTCTCACATGTGACACAGGTCAGATGATCAGAGTGACATAAGTCTGTGTGGAGGCACATTTTCTCAATTCTCATCTGAAACATTGATTTTTGATACAAAATCACTTCCTGAGCCCGTTCAACGCACTTGTGACTTTAATTTGAAAGCTCAAGACAGAAATCTTTACTGTTGCCATGAAAAATAAGTAACTCTTGTTTCTGCACCTCAGCTCTGTTAAAATGTGAAGAGACATACCAGTATTCTTACAAATTGTGAGGGAAACACGAGACAAGTGTCACGACAAAACAGATGTGGTGTCCTTCGTTATGATGACTAAGTTTAATTCATGCTTAGTCGCTCTGCAATCTCTTGACGTAGATGGTTGTCGTAGATCACAACTATTGCTGTCACATACAGTAAATCATGGATGACGTCAAGGTTTGACGCACAGAGTCGGTGTGACAGGGTAATTAATTCACAACCACTTCCACAAACAAGGTCTGGCAAATAAACTAAAAAAAATGGACTTTCACCCAGGAGACCGGTGTACGTGTCCCGTGTGAAACCACATGTCAAAGTTGGTTTATTTGTCCTCTAACTTCCGTACATAAGTTACATCACTTCCGGTGTTATTTAAACCCAAACCGCAATCTTTTTTTTGCCTAAGCCTAACCAAGTCGATCTATTCCTAAAGGTAACTAAGTAGTTTTATTTTGAAAAGACTAGAGCGGTAATTGACACGTACGTCACGTAATGCTGGGCATTCATAGGAAAACGCACGAAAAATAAGTTGTTGAAAGTCGTGCTGAGCTTCACGAAAAAAAGGGAAATTTGTGTGTATGTACACGAATCAAATAGATTAAATTTTGTGACTATTTCATGAACTGCTGTGTGAGACTGTCTTGCCTAAAAAGGACATGCAGTGTGAACGTTGCCTTTGACACTAGACAGCAAAAGTTCAGCTCAGAAAACAAATTCAATGTAAAAAATGGACAAATTTATAATTTACAGTATTACTTAAAGTTAAAATTGAGGAGGATGTAATCATCTGTATGTCAGGGCAATAAACATTGTGTTTTTCTCTTTATGCATTCTGTATGTAGCTTTATGAAATTTACTTTTCAGATGCACATACATGAAATCAGGGTGACGGATCATAATCCATATTCGCAGTCAGTGTCACCGTGGGCAAGGCAACATGTACACAAACACCAGAAACTCAGGGGGCAAACCCCAGTGTCATCCATAGTTACTAATATTAACTTGTAGTATCGCCAACAGTGACATCATGCAACATACGATCAGTCGCACCGAGGTGACAACTTTTTTGCATTTCAAGGGGTTGACCTCACGGGCTTTCCTTTGCTGTGTTTTCAGCGTTTTAAGGAGTGACGTTATGGCTTGAAACGGCTCCCCCGTTATGTCATGCATTCCTTAGATGACACCTCAGGAGGGTGAGCCGGACACCAGGTCATCCTGTTTCTCCTCTCACACACACACACACATTCTGTAGGGTTGTAAGTCGTGAACGTGAACTTGCAAATACCTCCTTGCTCTATTTTGAGTAGATCTAAGGTCGCCCACGATGAAGACAGCAGCTGCTAGTCAGGTGACATCACATGACATTTGTGATTCCCGTTTAACCGTAGGTGTGTGTGTGTCCATGTATGTGCATGATTGTTTTTATGATTTCATATCATCACCCATTTGATTTAGCGCGCGTGTGTTGTGTCATGCTTGCTGGGAATGAGTAGCAGGAACTGTGTGTGTCCTTCGGGATGCCTTGTTTTCCTAAAACAGCTGGCTGTCAAAGCTGCATGCGTCGTACACGAGGACACAGTTTGGCAAAAACAATGTCCAGAAAAACATTTGCACTGCACTCGTCTTTAAATCACGTTGTCAAAAGCTTCATTTAAAATGTAGAGGTGAAAGTAAAACCACTGTCCTAAAAATATCACAGTCCATGATAGAATAATATCTCTTTTTCAATATGTTTCCTTGAAAATTAAAGCGATTATATGCAGATTTTTCTTCCTCTATTATTTCAGAATCTTTCAAAATATTCTGTTGGTATAAATTTGTGCTTGTAGAAAAAATGAGGAAATCCTGTTGAAAATCCTGGTGTGCATTGCTGCATGTCAGTGAGTGTGCTCCAATCCACGTACTTCCAGAAGTACACTTCAGAGTAGTGCACTTTGTGCACTCGGTACTCACTTGAGTAGTGCGTAAATTTCAGCGGGATAGGTTCGTCTCAAATCGAATACTCTGCGGCGCACTGACCGGAAATGACGATCGCAACATTTGACCGTGGCTCGCTACCCGCCAAAATATCTTCTGAAAAAAAATGAAAGCAGAGTGGAAATTACGTTTCCAACGTCATCGCCTACGCCTACGATGTGTCCTCCTGTTGGCTGAAAATGCGCTGGTATGTTTACGTATTGTATTGTTTTATTCTGTTATCTACGTATGTTTGAATAGTGGTCGTGGTCTCGCCCCTTCCGCTACGTAGCCAAGATGGCGACAGTTGAGTGTGGAAAGTGTCCAGCGTTCCACATTCAACGATTTGACCGTTTTGAGTACAACATCCGGGTACTTTGAGTGCACTGCATTTTGCCGTACTTCCTAGCGTGAACGCACTTATGCACTCAAAATAGTAAGTGTAAGTACAGAAGTACGCGGATTGGAACACACTCAGTGTCTTTTACAGTACTAGCATAGGAGTTGCCAAAGTCAGAAATGTTTAAATCCTGCATATAGGGGCTTTGATAGCAGAAAAAGTCAAGCAAAATTAGGTAAAAAGCCAACAAAAATGTGGGTGTTTTCGCACCAGTATAATATAAAATATAATATAAAATGCTTGTTGAGTGGAAAATCACGTTTTTGGCACTTCACACCTTTGAATATTGGAGTTGATCAGTTCATCACTACCGCCTGTCATCCTCCCTATATATCCAAATAGGAGGTTGGGTGGTGGTGGGAAGTGAAAATCAGATCATCTTCAGAATAAACTAATGTGCTGAAAAGAGGAATAATTCTTCAGTTCATCATGGTTTCTTTGTTTCTAGTAGGTATTTTGTTGGTGTTATCCTGGGTGTTGTATTTCTCTGTGTCTTCTCTATCTGCTCTATCTAGCTCTGTATCCTGTATTCAACAGCTGATGGCATTTGGAGGAGAATACCTCCAGCAGGGAGCACGGGAAGAGGCAGCTGAGTAATAATCCCCTCCAATCCTCTCCTTCATCACCTACACCACCCTTGTCCCACCTTAAACACACACACACATGCACAAACCTATTAAAGATGGTTTGAAACAGACTGTCATAAACATATGATATGGCTATTAACTGGGACACTTGACAAATGTCTCTGTACATTTCTTTGTTTGTTGACTTTAAAGCTCCGCTAATTAATATTTTATATACTATGACATAATACAGTTACTACATGTGCAACCCCGTCTCATGGGAAGGTGTATAAATAGCACAACATTACAAGGACATTGTCATGAGGACGCATTTTAGGCTTTTCGCGTGTCATTTGTACGGCACGCAACAAAACTACAGTAACATCCGCAGTGAGGTTTAAAAAACACTTAGTTAGGTTTAGGAAAAACATCATGGTTGGGCTTAAAATAAGAATGTAAACTAAGTCAAATATGTACGGAAACAACAAAACATAACTACCGAACACACGTCATTAAAAAACACGTGACAAACGTCACTAACATAACTTACAAAACAAAACACCGGTCTTGAACACCGGTCTCCTGGTTGAAAGTCCTGCGTTTGTTGGACCAATCCACCTCGCCTCCCACCTGCCATAAGAAGTCTTTCTTGATTTTTATTCTACGTCACTAGCTCTGAGCGTAGCAAATTTACACAAATGCATTTACATTGCAGTCAGTACAGGCTACAAGGCCTTAACATGACACGCCACAAGCAAGAAAGGCGTACTTATTGCACGCTAAATGCCTCGTGCATTGTCGTGTCATTCATAGGCCTTTCCGTGCGAACGGGCTGACGTGTCATGTGAAAAAGGCTTCTTGCAGTAATTAACTCACAGAGAATTATTACCCAACTCTGCAGATTTCCAAAAGTTTTCAGCTCCTTTTAGCTTATTGTTTTGTTTTTACTGAACATTCACTGCATGTTTCAGTCTCATCGTCTCTGATAAACCAACTGTGCAACCTGCCAAGCACCAAACAGGTTTAACTTAGCCAGTTAGATGGAAAGTGTGAAAATTTATCCTAATTTTGAGAACCACAAAAACTGTGCCACTATGTCACTGATATAAGTTCTTTAAAACATGCTTGCAAAAAGAGTTATGAAATTTTCTTATTTGCACGCAATAGTTATACAAAGGTGACATAATTAAGTTGATTATGATATACTGACTTTTACAGGTGCTTACAGCAGCATATTCCAGTGGAGATCTTAACTGTAATATGATCCAGTATCAGTGACATAATATGTATATAAATATTACAGTCCTGGTTATGTAACATGGTCGGAAACAAGGGCACCGGCTGGAAAAGGAATCAGATGGAGTCATTGTAATTAACAAGCGGGCTCAACTTTCACTAGGTTCCTCTTCATGGGTAAGTGTGTGTGTGTGTGTGTGTGTGTGTGTGTGTGTGTACAGTAGTGAGTGTGCAGGTAGAGTTACAGGGCTCAATGTAAGGGATTAGTTCGGGGGCTGGCAGTATAATTGACATAGACGAACACCGAGATGTACGCCGTGATAAGGATTTGGCAATATAGAGTGTCTCAATATAGAATAGATTTTAATAGTCAAAATTTAAAGTACATTGTGCGACTCACTGCATGTTAATTAGTGCAGCTTACTCAGGCGTCACTGATAGTATGTGCTAAACGAAATGCATAATGAGACAAGACAACGCACCAGAAATAGCAGTGAATGATAAAGAAATTTGTCTGATTAAAGCGGCAGTCTGTAACTTTGAGCAAATATGATAGTTATTTTTATAAAAGTGTCTTTACATCCTGACAGTAGTGCATGAGACAGATAATCTGTGAAAAAATCATGTTCCCTTGTGTCCTCCTAGTGCTCCTAATGGCATTTGCAAGGTTTCACTGTGCATGAAGGAAAACAACCAATCAGAGCCGAGGAGTCTCTACAGCAGCTGCCAATCACTGCTTGTCACAAACTCTGATGAAACGGTCAAACTAGGCAGCGCTGATCAAATATGAATCCATATTCTGTTACTGTAGTGCCTATTTCAATCCTCAGGCAAACTTTCATTTTACAGCTAAACAGTATTTTCAATATGTACAGTTTTTTCCGTTATGCAGCCTGTGCTAAGTGAAACCACTCAAACATCTAAAAACTACAGAAAAAAATCAGAAAATACTAGTATGTACTGTATATAATATATATATTGACATAATATATCCAAGAGAATTACTTCCACTAAGTGTTTGGAGGAAGAGAAAGGAAACAAGAAAGAGAGAGAGAGAGAAAGAAACAGAGAGAATCAAGACAAATCCATTATCCAGGTCCATGGGTCAAGAGGTGAGGTACACGCCACAGGCCACATTCCCGGACCGGCAAATCACCCTGTACCCACCGCGATGGGACGTCCCTGTTACCATGGCAACCTAAATGTCAGGGGACAGCGGAGAGGAGGGGAATCAAAGTTGGTTAGTAACACAGCAGCTCAGGTACTGTATCAAATCTTCTCTCCCTCCTAAAAGAACTACGAGTGAGCACACTCACAACACCGTACGACAAGTCATTAAGCAGACACACTGACAATGAAGTTTCAATATTCAGTTATTGCATTGAGTTATATAACAAGGTGAATCTAATGTTTTTGTTTGTATAACACCTCTGAAAATATAATGACAAAAATATAATATTTTATCTTATTTATGATATTTGGATTGCTCTAAATAGAAGCAAGGTTATAATAGTTTCAATTACTATTTATTTTATTTTATTACACGGCTTTGTTGAATACTCGATTCTGACTGGTTTATCACGGCGCTCTGCGGTCTGTTATTTCTTTATAACAGACCGTCGCTATGGGTGTGGTTCTTATGTCAGACTCTGGTGGACCGTTTTTGTGTCAAATTATTGATTTCTTCAGTAAGTAGCCGTGTAATAAGCAGGATAATGTACAGCTAGCGGGTCATTGTTGTGAAAGAAACCCCTTAAGGGCGATGAGAGTACAGCATCGCCCTGTTGGGGTTACTTTAACAACAATGACCGGCTCACTGTACATTATCCTGCTTAGTTACTTTTCGAGTGAGTTTGCTAGTTTTTTTAATTTCAGATTTATATATTTAGTTTTAGTTTCATAGTAGTTTTAGTTTGGAACAGGTTTAATGTCTCAGAAATATGTAGCTACATATATATAATATATAAATATATGCAAAATACATGGTTGGAGATCTGGGTAGGAATAGCCATAATGTTTAATGTTTAATTTTAGTACTATCTGGGATGTCAAGCTTCAATTTCTGTGCTTCAATGACACAAAAGTGGACGGAAATTCATGCTGTCTCCTTTTTTCGGTTGTGATATACTGTAGCTAAAAAGCTAAAACTGAAATTAATTTGTGTTCATTTATATTTCATTTATATTTTAGTTTAGTTTTTCTTAAAGGATATAGTTTTTTAAAATTTAATTTCAGTTTTACAACAATATTTTTCACTGCTTATTTTCATTTTAGTTTCAGTTTAAGTTTACAATAATAACCCTGCATTGAAGATGCATCTCTCATATTGTGTCCATGCAGAGTTATTTGCCTGCAACTAAAACTGTAACACTAAAATTGCAAATACCAGCTCTAGAGAGGCTCCATTTGATCAGGTTGTATGATTAGTGTGTGAAAAATTCATATTCTTGGATGTGACATTGCCTAAAGGAATTACTTCAAGGAAACTTTAATCACTTTGCAAACGCTAGTTTACATTCATGCAGCTATATGTTCAATGCAGTAAGCTGGTGTATAATTTTATATAGAGGTATAGCTTTAGTTCTGCTTGAAAATAAAAGAGACGGCAACAGAGGCAACATTGTTGTAAATCAATAAACATGTCATCCTCTGGGGAGTTGGCCCGGTTCCCCTTGTCCTCCCTCTCTGGAGACTGAGTCAGTGAGACACCATCGGGACAACAAGGTTATTTATAGAGTGAGACTTGGAGACTGGGAAGGATTCCCATGCAGGAACACTGTGTCTGTTTACGCTGCGCAAACACGTGCATCCACAGATAAATTAAGTTTTTAGTGTCACAGATTTTTTTTCTGATGCTTTTTGTTTGTAATTTTAATTCGGGAATAATCTAGATGTGTCTGAGGACCACATTTACTACATTTAAATCAATGCACAAGACCTTAAGACTTGCAACTTATATCAAGTCTCCTCTAAATGTCAAGTTTTTATTATTATTGATTAGAATTGCACTATCCATCTTATTCCACCTCATAACACATGAATGGACAGACAGCGTAGTACCATCCAGATCAGAATTCAGGTCAAAACAGCTGTCAGGGGCACACCAACTTGACCCACCAGATGGTTTGTTTACACAGAACCATCTGAGAAGCAGTCACTGGAAACTGTTTGGAAAAGAGCAGGCACAGGCAAAAACATACTTGGCAGGTGATTGGATGATCCACCTGTCAATCAAACTCTTGCTGAAGCCAGTCGGGAGAAGAGCTAAAAACATCTTTTTCCATTGAAAAAAACCTTCAGTGCCGGTCTTTGCTCTTCTTTCAATGAAGAGATACTGTCACTTCGACCTGGGCTTTGATCCCTGGTACCTGTATCTCCATCTTTGCCAAGCAGTCCAGCAAAAACTATTTACCTTGTGAAGCCGGTAAGATTCCCTGTCCTTGCCTCTGCACTACTAATTCCTAAAACTGTTCATAAGGGAAACATAAATCTTAAATAAATGAATATAAGTCTACATGTGTTCATAAGACAGATTCATTGTGGCCAATGATTCGTTGATAAGAAGCTGCTGTTAATTGGACCCACAGCTTTGACCTCCTGGTTGCAGGATTGTCTCTCTCACTGTATATACAGTAATCATAGCACAACTAAAATGTATTCCTTCTGAATCCGCTTGTGAAGTGTTACCACATTGGCGGTGCATCACAATCAGCTGTTACGTCGTCAAGATGCCACTAATGACGCGTCTGTTAACATGATATCAGTGCCAGCCCTGCTATAACTCACACAGGAAAGGCATGACTTCACAGGGCAGGGGGCGGATATCGAAAACAGTGGGAGAGACGCGGTAAGACCAACTGAGGACATGTTTTCCAATAAATCCAAAATTAGAACGAGGCGTTCAAATGAAAATATGAGAGATTGACACACGGAATGCTACTGCTTTTAACCAAAACGAGGAAAGGGCTTTTACTTTTGAAGATTATTGTAAAGCTTATTAGTTTTTTGTAAATTATCCATCTATCTACCGTAAACGTCCATAAACATGCTTACTTCCAACTTATACAAAAGACACAGCACGGGACTGTGATGGAGGAGTGAAGGATGGAGAGAGAGGAGGAAGATGTGCTTGTGACTCCATGTAAGTCCGAACAAGCAACATCAGGGAAAGACTGGGATGGTTCTCAAGTCCAGCAGCCGATCTCAAGTTAATACATTTAGGAAGAAAGACACAAACTTATTCATCGCTCTCAGAGGTCGAACAGCGAGAGGCAGCTGTAATATGATCTGACCGAAAAAGACAACTTGACCAAGCCAGACAAAAGAGAGTAGAAAAAGGTGATAGAAGACAGGGATGGATAGGAGAAGATGAAGAGGCTAATAGGGGAAAGAGAGGAGGAGGAGGAGGAGGAGGAGGAGGAGGAGGAGGAGGCACAGTAAAGGACGGTAAAGTCATGAAGCCCAGGGGAGAGGAGGGGAGAGGAGAGGGGAGGAGGGGAGGAGGGGAGGGTGAAGTGAATCGGTCAACTTGTTCCCAGAGCAGCTTCCCAGCAAATCACAGCATGACTTCAGACTGCACACGACTATATTATATAACACACACATACACACACATACACACACATACACAAGGATGTAAAACTAAATATAAGTGTATATTCTTACAGTATACAGTTAGGTGTGTACATTTGGACATATACATACAGACTAAAACACTCATTCAGTACACTCTATGGACGATGCCGGTTTCCCAGAATGCAGCAGTACTGACACAGTCTCCAGTGCTGAGATGTGACTGACCTGCAAACATCCTGCCTGGCCTGCACACAATCAGAAGTTCATTGACTGTTCTCTTCTTAATGGACAATCTGCCATTTAACTTGCTGACGATATGTTTAACTTCAGGGTTTAGCTCTACCAAAAGAGACGTGAGTTTGCTGCACTATACAACCAGAATTTATTACCGTTCAAACACATGCAGCTTTCCCATAATACAAACAGGACAGCTTGACTGGAACCCACAGTACAGTTATGAACCTCCGGGGAAAATATCCTCCTGTATTATTGAACTGTGATATGTGGCATCCTTTTATCCTTTTAGTCAAACAAACTAAAAAAACAAGAAAAAGTTAAACCTGCAGTAGGCAGTATATTTTTGGCATCATCGGACAAAAATTCCATAATAACCTTTCAGCATATTGTAATTCAAGTGTTCTGAGAGATAACTAGACTTCTGCTCTTCCTCATGGCTCTGTTTTCAGGCTTTAAAAAAGTCTAGCCCGTGACGGGAGACTTTGACCAATCACAGGTCATTTCATTGAGAGAGCGTTCCTATTGGCTGTGCTCCGGTCATGTGACCAGAATTTGCCATTCCTTCACCAGATTTCACAATGGCGGCGGCGTCACAAACTTTCTCATTTCACAGCTAAACCGTGCACTACAAGATGATTCTGAAAACATTTGAGGAGAGAAATAGGCATTAACGTAACATAATATTGATTCATATTTGATCAGCACTGCCTAGTTTGACCGTTTGGTCGGAGTTCACGAGTGATCGACAGCCGGCTCTCATAGACGGCAGCTGGACAGCAGACCTCAGATCAGCTCTGACTGCTTGTTTTCTTCCGGTCTGTGAAATCTTGCAGATACCGTTAGGAGCACTGGAGGCACATGATTTTTTTAAGGTTACCTGTTTCATGTACTACTGTCAGGATATAGCGACCTTTTTTTTAATCACATGCTCCAATCTCGCCTACTTCAGCTTTAAACGAGATTAAAGCTCTATACGATAACCATGGACAACAAATCAAACTCCAGCATGTTGCATTTTTGACATCAAAGATCATGGTGGATCAGAAATGCATTTTGAATCGGCCTTTTTCACTGCCCCACCGCATGCAGCTGCACGGTGGCCTTCTTATTTTTTCACCACTGCCCCTCAGGCAGCCTGTGTCCGCACGGCATTCAACATATTGTGCCAGATCAAAAAAGTGGTTTAACATACTCAAACAGCTGGCACATTAATTAAGAATCATTATGCAAGTCAGTTTGTTACTTAATTATAACATTATGTAACACTGTTGCATCTGTACTTAATAAACATGGTTATATATTCCCCACTGGATTCTTTTCAGAACTTCATAATAACACTGAATCTATCTAAAGCTCTCTAATCAAACACGGCCCAGTAGTTTACGGTTCACTGTCTGCTAATGTGAGACTACAGAGGCTGGTGGCTGGAGATCGGGTGGGCACAGTAAACAGCCAGGACAGGAACGTCGCTGGACTGAGGACTAATTAGGTGTAATCCATACAGTGTCTCCAGAGCTAAAAAGGAGTTAGCAGCAACAGCAGCTCTGATGTGGCTCCCGTAAACCCAAATGTTTCCAGCCCTGCACAACAGGTGTCGGGATCTGGAACAAGCCAACAGCGGCTAACACAGGAATGCCGGGCAGCTTGTTAGTTGGCTATCGAGTCACATGCCAAGTTCCTTTCCGGGCAGAGTGGAAAACATCAACAACAGAAAGAGAAAGCTGGGAAAGTGCTGCAGATACAGGAAGACAATGTCTAATTCTGAATATAGTGGGAATTAAGATGACCACATACATTACAGAAATATCTCTGTTATTTAAGTCGACTAAATTTATGTGAACATTTTGCACTAAGGTGTTCTGCAGCTTTAATACTAAATTAAACTTGAAATATAATATTTGGTATAGCTCAAAATACAATTTTGGGAATGTGCTGGCTCTCATATATAGTTACAGCTGGATTCAATATTTTTTCTTTTTTTTTTGGTTCACTTTGGGGCAGCAGAGCTCAGTGGACGACCTCCGTGTCTGAGAAGTGAAGCCAATGCTGAAGTGCCTTAAACTTGCATTCTTTCTAATAGCAAGCAGGGGGCGACTCCTCTTGTTGCAAAAATAAGTCTGATTGAATAGAAGTCTATGAGAAAATGAGCCTACTTCTCACTTGATTTATTACCTCAGTAAACATTGTAAACATGAGTTTATGGTCTCAATCTCTAGTTTCAAGTCTTCTTCAAAACAGCATGATGTTCATTTAGTAAATTATGGTCCCATTTAGAGTCAAATAGACCATAAAGCAGGGGATGCTTTAGGGCGGGGCTACCTTGTGATTGACATGTCGCTACCACGGCGTTGTCCAGTCTGGGAGTTGACCGTGTTTTCGTCTTAGAACTTTAACCCTTTCAGTGTGTTTTCAGTTCATGAAAGTTAATTGTAACATTTTGGTCGCCTAAAAATGTCTATTCAGTGTTTAGTTGTACTGAGCTCCACCCTCTCCATTTCACTCCTGGTTGCAAAAAAACGAGATGGCAACGGCCAAAACGTCAGTCCACAAACCAATGGGTGATGTCACGGTGAATACGTCCACTTCTTAGTTACAGTCTATGAGAAAGCTACAGGGTACTAGAGATTTGTCACTAACAATGCTTGATGAGAGATTGAACCAAACACACTGTAGGCTGTAAAAGTAAAACAATAAGCTTGAAGATGTTAAAATGCTCCCTAAAGCTGACTCACACTGCAGAGTCAATAATGATCCTTTGTTGATATAAAAATATTGATCAGGGCAGCTTTAAAGATATTTGATATAAAATAAACAGCACAGTGCAATAAATGGGATCATTGAGCAACGACGAAGGCTGCAGGTGTCCGGTAGACAATTTAACAACCTTATTTTACTAATTTTAAGGCCCTGCAGTATTTTCCTTCCTAATTATTCTGATTGAATCTCATCATCTACCAGAACAACATGTAATCAGGGAGCAGGTGCACGATTTCCTATACAAAACATTTCCAAAACACAAACACACACTATCCCCAATGTCTTGAACATAAGGCACTGTTCCAAAGCTAAGTCAAATGTTCAGCCTGGACCTGCTTCACGTTCAGCGCTGTGACGTTCTCTTCTGGTACAAAATGTCCCAATCTTTGCCTCTGGAGGCCCAACATGAAGGAGCCAGTAAAAGTCGGGCACAGCACGGAACATCTCTCACCTGCACTGCACCAACAAAAGGCCTAGGACCTATTACACAACCTGCTGCACTCACCGTGGGTCTTCCTCATTAACTCTCCCACACACAGAAATGGGGTCTGCTGACCCTATTACACAGTATGAGTCCTCAAATCCCCCTTTATATACAAAAAAATACATCCTGCAGTCTATTATTCTGTCATGTGTTACCGAAGCTGTTTGCTGGAGGAGTGTGAGGTGTAAAGAAAACAGCTGTCAGGTTTATGATTCTTATTGTCAGGCAGTTTGGGGGAAAGACTATGGCTGGCATGTCAGATTTAAACACATCAGCAGACCAAAGTAAGGAAAGAGTCAGATGGGGCAGCCGATGAAGTTGTCATGGTTACAGTGATGGCTGTGCGGATGGAAAGGCACTTGGGAAATTGAGGCTGCAGTGAATTTACAGTGTCAGTGTCAAGTGACACTAAATCCACTTTTTTGAGTTTGTAAATCATACAGCATGTGCCCTCACTTTATTATACTATCAACTGATCCTGGTCTCAGTCTATAATGTTCATTACAACAGTAATTATTTGCCTTTTTCAAGAGAAATAATGCTGCCCTGTCAACAAAAAAAACAACAACTGTATTACAACTGTAAACCACTGTAGTCAGTGGTTTACAGTGTTTGGGGCAAATATACATCCTCCTTACCAGCCACTCGGTTCACATCCTTTATTCTGCCACTTGCCTTTGTCTCTGCATCCGCTGAAGCCTTGCTAAGCTAAGCTAAGTCAAGCAGATCAAACAAATACAGCTCTGAACCACCGTCTTGGCCATCAAGGAAGGTGGAGACTGATGTCGCTGCTTTCCAGTACCACTAAAAAAAAAGATGCTTCGGGTCATGCAAGACGGTGTAAACATTTCAACAAGTTAGATGGTTCTATGAGGATGGGCATGTGTGTGTGTCTGAGTTTGAATGCATCGTTTTAATTTGTGAAGTGGCCGCATTCAAGCAAAAACAGGGTTTCAGCTTGCTCTTTAAAGGATGACAAGATGTTAGGTGGTTTTGAATGTTAACGTTCCACTAGTGAAATTGAAGTTAGAGCATCTTTAGCTTCTGTACTGTGAGTATTCCCCAGTGAAAAAGAATATTTGAGCGTGTACAGTTACAATAGGGATTTAAATCATATCCTTTGCATTTGATTGGACCGCTAAAAGTGGCGGGCTTAGAATGTAGCGCAATAACGAGCTGCAGAGGACTGTTGGGGAGTATTTACAAAAAGGACAGTAGATAGTAGAACAGACTTCCACTCTGTTCATCCAACATGGATGTGAAAACCCTCAAAGAAACCTAAAAGTGAGAGTCAGCACCTTTCAATTTAAATCTAATGTGTTGGATAAAACCAAAATGACAACAAAAACAGAACTCTTTCTGACTGTAGCACATGATTTTAAAACCACAATATGAAATGATCCAGACCTGTTTCCCTTAAACAACAACCTTATCCCATCTTTGGGTATAGTTACAACAATGCATAATCTCTCCTGGAGATAACCTTTCACTGTCCCCTCTGTTTTGCAAACATTATGCACAGATTATTTTCATGACAATATTTTAAAAAACGTTATTACATAATAAAGTCAAATGTTAAATATTACACAATATGTTCCATATGAAATGTTAGCGCTGCTGAAAATTAAGGGTTTCAATTCCGTTTAATATATTAAATAAGTTATGTTATGTGACAAATATCAGATTTTTTTAACATAAGGCACAATAGAAGATAATTCAGAGAAGTAATTATTTATTTCAGAACCACAGCAATCAAGAACACCTCTTGCATCTCTTTAACATAACAAAATAAACAGAATATCCCATCACATGGGCCGTTAAAGTAGTGTGTATCCCCCGTTAAGACATGTACTTTCCTCATTTCACGCTTTTTAGATGTCAACCATGTTGGAATAGCACCCAAAGTGTTTTTTTTCCATAAAAAGTAGCTCTGGTAATCTGCCAAAATGACAATAGCACAAGTATTGATGACCTATCTGATACACTGATGTCATGTTGAAGAGAATAAACATGGAACTTATGCAGGGAGGTATATGCAGAAACCAAAATGCCGTTACCTTAAAACTATAGGAATTTCGAAAATCATGAATTTGATACTAAACACTTTACGTTTTAATTCAAGTTCTTCAAGCTTCAAATTTCATACACAGCATATTGAAAATGCAACTATGTTGACTGTTTTTGTAAACACGAAAGTTAAACTGTGCACATGCTATCCATCTTATCTCAAAACACTTGTGTAAGTTCGCCTCAGATGAACTTTTTTCAAGTTATATTAGCAGCTTTAAAAAACCTGGACTACCTCTTTGAGGGACTGATCAGACAAATCTTATTCAACAGAACAAATTAACTAATTCCAGACCTGATGGAGCTGTAATTGGCCTGTAAGTGGCCACTTTACTTGTTTCTTCCCTTTTTATCTCCAAAAAAGCTCCCAAAGATAAACAAGGCACGTCAACAGTGACTCGCTGGGCAGTCAATGGGGCACTGTCTTTCATAAAAACACCTTTCATGACATGTTGTTTGGGTAGGAAATGAAAGTTTGGCATACTAACCAAAGACTGTATCAAATTATTAACTGAAATGAACAGAAACAACTCTCTGTGCTGAACAAACAAGTCAAAGTAATATGCAGAGCAGACATTTTATCCAGCCTTTAAACCTTCATTATCACCAGTTCTTCTGGTTAGCTTCTCCGAAAACACTGATATCTGATAATCACCACAATCACAGACCTGCAAATCTCCTTGTTTAATATGAAGGAGACCGTTATTCATACTGTGGCCTGATGTGTTTACAAGACTTGTTTCAAATAGCTGAAATTGCTTGCAAGCTCACTGAGAAGGACGACGACGTTCACTACAAAATCTCTCCATCAGTCATTAGCTTCAGTCTTGTTCACACTCTAACCATCAGATCTATCATTGTGTGGATCCATGTTTGAGGTGCAGAACCACTAGTTTCCTCAGCCTTAAGTACCTGACTCTGAGGGGAGTTTACGGTCAGTTGGACGTGAATCGCAGCTTGGTCCCCGGCCGGTAGCCCTCCGGCTCTGGGTGCATCGTTCTGAAGGTCAAGTTGATGCGTGGGCCTCGGTCATGGTACTCTTTAGCCACTTGATGCTGGTGGAGACAGAGAGACAGAGAAAAGTTGCATTTTGTTGTTTTTTTTATCCAGAAGGATTTATATGAAGTTAGGAGGAACTGGCTTAGACCAGGCGTTTCCTATACACAAGCTTATTTTTGTTTTGCAGCTGACCTCTGGTCTCCAGACACAGGTCAACCAGAAAACGTGAAAACAGTCAACAAACACCATTTTCTTATTTCACATATGAGGTAAAGGCAAATGTATCCCCCTTTGCAAAAACAGTGCAGACACATTTTCCGTATTAGCACAGACAAAAAGTTCAACTCATTTATGTCTGGAGCTTTAGGGAATAATTTCCACATGTCCATCTTGTGCTCTGAAAAACAGAGACAAACACACACTCCTCCTTCCCCTACATCTCAAAAAGGAGGTGAAAGGTTTGCTTAGAAAGAGTCAAGAACAGGCAGAAATAACCCCGTATCCTTTTTCAAACAAATGAAGTACTTTAGCAGGATTGACAGGTTTAGTTAAATATTTAGCACTCACTTCCAAACCTCTCTAGCGGAGCCAGGAGGTTTTATTAGGCAGACCAGGCCTGCAGTGACAGAGGAAGAATTAATGGACGGTGTGATCTTCTTTCTCTGGCAACATCTTTAGAGGAGAGATGAAACCTTTGTTGAGATACTCAGGGAGGTGTCGCCATAAAACACCTGTGACCTTCTCCCTTTTTTTCTTTTAAACTAAAACCTCTTTGTAGTTCTCCCTCTCTTTATTCCCCCTCGTCCCCTTTGTTGTTCTCACACTCCTTTTAATTTTCATTTACTTTTTAGCGTGACCAGCTAAAAGACCGTGTGAATGACACATAATGACATATAATGGTTTCTATTCTGGGGGTGGTTTATCTGACATGTTTTGTTATCCATCCTTGTTTCTACTTAGGTATAAAAAAGTAAAACTAAATAGTATGACCTATTTTAGACAGCAGTTATTGCCTTATCCAAAGGCGGAAAACATTTAGTCAATATTAAATTCAAACTATTGTAATATAACATGTTGTCACTGTCGCGTGCAACCCGATGTTTTTCAACAGAAACCAGCTACACGTTCACACTCTCTTATTACACACACACACACACACACACACACACACACACACTTTTCATCCTCTTTCATAAAGCTGGCCGCTGTCCCTGATTGTAAAACAAATTACTCTCATTATGCTGAAGCTCTGCGATTATCTCAGGGCCACTCCATCCATCTTCACTTCCTGTCGGTCAGGGAAGGAACCGGAGCGCCTTCAACACACTTCTATCCTCTCACGTGTGTTGAGTCGGAAGCACTTACTCACCCAAATGCACTCGCAAATGCACAACACAAACACGGGCAGAGCAGGTGAGGTTCACCTGACGTCACCTGACTGGGGCAGATACGGTTTTCAGTGCATGACTATTTACTGTAAATGTCCAAAGTTTGAGGTAATGGATTCATTCATGTCAAAGTTGCTGTTTTAATAATAGTTAGGGATAGATTAGAGCAAAGCCGTATGTTTCTGTAATGATTAAAAAATTAAAATCGGTATTCGAATGCATCGTTTTTGTATTTCTTTTCTTCATGCATTAACCTAAAAATCCCAAATAGTCCATGAAATAAAGATTAGTAATTCTTCATTATTCATTATGCATCAACATGAATTATTATTAGTTATTTTCAGACGGATAACGCTGTTTGTTGTGTGTAGAGTGAACGTGTGTCGTTGCTGCGCCGTCCCTGGTGCTGAAACGCAACAGAGGAGATTGATAGACAGTCTCAACAAAGCCAGGTCTATTATTTTATTATAAGCTACAGTATATTTATCTATTCATTTCTTTTTTTAGGCCTACATATGAGCAAATTTGTTTTTATGGGCTATCGCTGTAATTTATTTGATGTGATTATTGCACATTATGTAGCCGTTTTTCCATCCAAAGGGATGCTCCACGCATAAAGACCCAACGGCAGTCGAAGCTTTTAGTATGGTCGAATATTTCTCACTGGAGCTTCGAAGTATTAGTGGCCATTTTGCCCGCATGGGCCGTTGCATTTGATTTGTGGAGCCTACCTGCCAATCGTCTTGTGTTGCTCCGTCCATCACCAAAAGCGTCCCGTGACTCAGAGGAACCCGAATCCGCTCCACATAAGTGTAGTCCCCATTCTCCTCCTAACACATGCAGAGAGTAAAGCACAATGTATAATAACATATACCCAAAATTGGTACAATCTACTGTCACATGACTAAAACACACATTAATGCACAAAGGAGAACAAGTTGAAGGCTCATTCTGTTACCTGCAAATCACAACTAAATGCCACAACAACTCTCCAACATCATGACTAATGAAGCCTGCCTCCTAAGACGTTTATACTTTAACACTTCAAATAACAGACAAATATTAAACACAGGCCTCTGAATACTCTGCTGAGTCTAAACACAATACCTGACTTAAGCCTTCCCATGTGTGTCCTGTTTTTCACTACCTCACCTTGGCTGCTGTTCTGCACTCCACTCACTTGTTTTTATTAAGATTTGCACAGCAGTTCTGCTTTATTAAGTAGCGTGCGGTGGAGACAGAAGATAGCCTCCTTGACTGTGAGCCAAGTCAGACCACCAAACTAGCTCATGGGAAACAGCAAAAGGTCAGAAAGAGTGTCTGCAGGCTTTAGAAGGCCAAATTGAATACTTTATGAGAACACTTTAATGAATACTGAGAGCTGGATGAGGACAAAACAATGAAACAAGACTTTTTTTCTAAATTAACAAAGCAAGCATATAAGCAAGTATAAGAGCAGGACAGGAAAATAACTCCAAGACATTTAGTGTTCAGAAGCAAAATATATACTTAAAGGGCGGGTCCATCTGCATCGTGATGGTGAAACACACGTACTTTAGATTTGAATACATAAGGAACACCACTGTGAAACTACAGAATGATAAAAAGAAATAATGGACACGCCCTTTAATAAGTACGTAAATAAATATTTCTTAGTCGTAATGTAACGGACACCAGTTTTCATGCTCCACCATCATCTCACCGGTGGAGGCTGCTTGCGGAGGCTGAACACTCTTGTGTCGCCCAGACTGATGGAGGCGATGATGGGCTTGTTACCCAGGGAGGCCTCATCGTCACTGTGCCAGCCGATGCTGTCTTTGCCGTCGCGATACAGGTTACACAGCAGTGAGTTGAAGCTGCATCCGCTCGCCTGCTCCACTGCCTCGCGAAGGGTTAACAGCAATGGATGCCACTATGAGGGGAAAAAAGAGAAAAAGTCCAGAAGATAATTAAGAAGATAAAAAGTAAAATATTTAAACTAAATGTAAATAAAAAAACAATGTTAACGAAGAGACAAGATTAATGAGACAACAAAACAACAAGCAAGAGAAAACAAAATATGCTAAGAAAAATTATACAAAATTAAAAAAAGAAGCACCATGGTGGGAAATCAAGAAACAACAGAAAAACATAGAAACTTGTAAATAAATAAAATAAATGTGTGCATAACATTGGTCTTGGTGGCTTGGAGGCTTCATGAGTTTATCTAACCTCTGCGTTGGCAGCCATGGTGGAGCGAGCATATGTATAGGGCAACTCTCCAAACCAGCAAGTCAGCCTGGGCTCCTCGTACGCCTCACCTGGACCAACAAACACAAAGAAATACACCTTTACCTCAAAAGAACCAGTTGAGACCACTATGGTCTATGATGATTTGCCGCCTCTATCTGCAGGTCTAATGTAATTATAACATGTAGTTCTCAAAATGTAATCCCATAAATCCCTCATTTACAGTCACAGAAATGACACTACTATAGACTATATCTGCTCAGTATTTTACAATTTTCAATATTGGTGGAAAAATGATACCTGAGTTTTAGTAATGATACCAATTAGACTGTTTTTAGGCTATTAAATAGGCATCATTGGCGCTAAAAGCACCATACATGTGGGTCAATAGGGGCCTACTACATCCAACATCAGGTTTTATCATCTATTCACATGGTAGATCAGCAAAAGAAGGTATAAAAGAACACAACAGCGACCGTAGTAATTATAACAGGAGCAGAAGCGGAAGTCAGGCGCTTTAGTATAGACACCACAAAACTCCATATGGGGCGTATATCTGGGGGCGATGGATGGGACACAAAACACAGGTCCTCCACCCAGGAGACCGGAGTCGCATCCTGTGTGAAACCAACACGGTGTAGTTGTATTTGTGTTCACAAGTGTTATGTTTCACTTTCTTTCACTTCTTGAAAACGTTATTTTAAGCCCAAACACAATGTTTCATCCTAAACTTAACTAAGTGGCATTGTTGCATAAAACTAAAGAAGCTTTAGTTTTGTTGCCTAAACCTAAAAAGGCAGTTTTGCTTGTGTTCAAAACGTGACGTTTCATTCAGTTTTATGTGTTGCTTTTAAGTTTCGCTTTTACTTTTTCAACATAGTAGGCCCCTACTCACCCACATCTATGATGCTTACAGCAACCGATAATGCCTATTTCAGGTGATTTTGGGGAATATAAACGTGTTTTAAACCTTTCTTTTTCATTTAATAAAAATATGCCAAACTGCTCAATACATCAATCCTAAAGCGTAAGTTAACGCCAGGCTGGACAGCAGTGTTTCACTGCCCTCTCTAGTTGAACTCTGAACACAGCCAGCATCACTGCTGCCTAAATAAAATATAATCAGAGAAAGTTTCAGAGAAGTAAAAGTCTCACCATTTTTTTTTTTTTTTATACTTTTATATTTTATACTATACTGTAGCTATGCTACAGACACATTTCAATCAGTACTCAAAAACTATTGAGGTTCGATATCCAGCCTTGGAGCCGATATCTGAAAATGAATGTGGTAGTGATTTATTGATCGATGAATTTAAAAAAAAGCCATACAGGTGGCTCTGCATGTTGCAGCCCATTAACATGATACTACTCCTATCTTTTGAGTATAAACACTCAACCCCTTGCAGGCTTTAAATACACTGTAACCCTTTTTCTTCCTTATGGAGAACAGCTGCAGCTGTGGACTGTTTTCTCATATCCATCTCTATATTGCATCAGTAATTGGGTCACGGCAATTTCAACTTCAAAAGAGAATGGATCCAGTCTGTTTTCATAGCTACCTCTTTTTTTGCTGTATGACAACTATAAGTAGGGCAGAAAGCTGACACGGTTTTGTTCTTAATATATTCCTTTCCAGCGTTAACACACATGTACAATGATCATCTGCACCAGAATCAAGCAGAAGGTAAGGCAAGGTTAACATCTAAATGTCTCTGTCTGTCTTCGTCTGTGGTTCTTGGTGTATGTTTCTTTCTCTGGGAAAACAAGATCTCTTCCAAGAACCAATTCTCTGCCATTAGTGTATTTTGGCCGTCCCTCTGTTAGAGAACACGGTGAAACCAAAACAAACTGCTCAAGCAGCCATCGCTTTTTATGGCGCTGAATTATTCAGGGCCTCTGGAGCTAATACTTATAAATATGTGTGGTCATTTATCAAAAGCCTTACTCTTTCCATGAAGAGATGTTATCAGGGGTAAAAGATTAACAAAACCTTAACTCGTTCACAGGATCCAATTTAGAGCTGCGAGTAATGGTCGGAAAAACTGAGTCAAGGGGGTTTTAAACAAGACAGATGACGGAGGACGTAGGAGAGGCGACTGGTGAGGGGTTAACATCCTTTTTCCACGACTTCCTCTTTAACCCAAACATCACGTGGACTTTGTTGACAAAGGCTCAACAGTGATGGAGTGAGATTTCACTACTTTATGATCTATGTTTGGAAATCATCTCGTTGTCTTATCGTGCTGTTTGTCTGCTAAGGAGATATCGCAGAGTAACACACAACGTGGACGAGAGCCAGCTGAGCGAAAGGCTGATTCTGAGGCGAAGTCTGGCTGCAGCTCAACAGGCTCTCTGTATATAGTCTGTCTGGGCACAAAGTGTGAGTTATTCTTTCCTTTTAAAGGAAAACACCAACTGGTTTGCAAAATGAAGCCATTGCACAACTTACGCACGTGCAGGGAGAGAGAGGCTGCAGTTTTTTGCTTTTGCCTTCTATCTTTTCAAGATAAACAGTGCTAACGTGAATAAAAAAAAATCAGGCATGTGCACAAAACAATGATGAAAAAGACTAAATTAGGGCTGTCAATTGATTAAAATATTTAATCACGAATAATCGCATGATTGTCCATTAATCGCAAATTAATCACACATTTTTTATCTGTTCAAAAATTGATCTTAAAGTGACATTTGTCAAGTATGTAATACTCTTATCAACATGGGAGTTGACAAATATGTTTGATTTATGTAAATGTTTGTATATATTTATTATTGGAAATCAATTAACAACACAAAAAAAAGACAAATATTGTCCAGAAACCCTCACAGGTACTGCATTTAGCATAAATATATGCTCAAATCATAACATGGCAAACTGCAGCCCAACAGGCAACAACTGCTGTCAGTGTGTCAGTGTGCTGACTTGACTATGACTTCCCCAAACTGCATGTGATTATCATAAAGTGGGCATGTCTGTAAAGGGGAGACTCGTGGGTACCCATAGAACCCATTTTCATTCACACATCTTGAGGTCAGAGGTCAAGGGACCCCTTTGAAAATTGCCATGATAGTTTGTACTTTCCTAATTTCATATGATGTTTCCGTGATCTCTTCACTTCTAGCTTTAAAACTGAGCTCGCTAGAACCTAAAAATCGCCAGTTTTTCCTCGCCAAAATTTAGCGTGAGTTTGGAGCGTTATTTAGCGTTCTTCCCGACAAGCTCGTATGACATGGTTGGTACCAATGGATTCATTAGGTTTTCTTGTTTCACATGATGCCAGTATCTTCAGTGTAGCTTTAAAACTGAGCCTGCGTGAGTGAGCGCCTTCTGAGTGGCGTTAAATTGAATTTGCTTTAAGGCGTCATTATCTTGTTAACTTTGATAGCCCTAGTCTAAACATATTCTAACTAATTTAGAGGATTTTGTAGGCTTTTGTAGACTTTCATTTTTTATATGCATCATAAAAATACGTCAAACATCAGGATAATAAAAAGTTCAACAGTGCACTGTAATGAAACTAGAACAGACATGAACTGACGTGGGGGAACCCTGTTCACCTCCAGCTTACATCATACAGTAGGCTCATATTTCACCCCTTCCATACTGCTTATCCTTAAGCCCCTGGTACCCACCCTGTCTGTAGTTGGTCTTCTGGGACCAGGGAAGCTCTGTTAGCAGCTTACTGAACATCCAGTCGGCCTCTTCTGGGGAGAGAAATCCAGCCAGCAGCCGCAGTCTGGACAGATGGAAAGACAAATACACACAGACTAAGTACCCAGAAGAGTAAGATGGACATAATATATATAGTATGTAGCTCGTATATTTAGTGTTTGTACAGGATAGTCCACAATGAGGTACCCTGGTAGCGTACAAGTTTAGGGCAGCATCAAAAATCCCTGTTTCAAGTCTGGACCTTTCACCGTCACCTCTTTACTATCGACTCTGACACATTTAAAGGTGCAGTGTGTAGGATTTGGTGGCATCTAATAGTGAGATTGCAGATTGCAATCAAGTGAAATGTCTCCCGTGTGCCATGCGTGTAGAAGAACAACGGTGGCATATGCAAAAACGTGAAAACACAAATGGTCCCATCTAGAGCCAATGTTTGGTTTGTCCGTTCTGGGCTACTGTAGAAACATGGCGGCTCCGTGAAGAGGACCCGCTCCCTATGTAGATATAAACGGCTCATTCTAAGGTAACGGAAAACACAACGATTCTTATTTTCAGGTGATTATACACTAAAGAAAACATACTTATTAATAATAAATTCCATATCTTCCAATAGATTCCTAATTATTAGAGAAATTAGGTGTTAAATAGATTTAAATCTGACTTAAAAAAATATTTTTCCCCTTTTCTTTTTCTCCTTTTACACTTCTTTCCAAAGCTCATACATCACCAATCCAGGTCACAGTCACATAATCAATCACAGAATATTGATATATAAGATATATATTTCTTAGGAAAGGCCATACTTTTAGTTGGCACCTTTCTAAAAGCTCTGTGGATGTATTATTTTATTATTTTTATAAAATATTGTAAGGTTCCTCAGCCTTAGTTTCCTTGCTCTTGGTTGTCTGTAATTTTGGAAGCTCTATGTACGTTAGTGTTGATAAAAGCATCAGCTCCATGCCTAAAAAGTAAATGTAATATTCTGGCACATGTTACTACATATTCTGTGTCTATTAAAAACATGGCCTTCTATTATTATGTGTCTCAGTAGGTAACATAAGTGAGGCAGGAAGCTATATACACTGTTGCTTGTGGAATGACTGCCATCTAGTGGACTTAAAACTCAATCACAGATTTGTTATCATTAATCACACTGGTTTGGTAAAATCACATCATTGTTTGTTCCCCTTTTTTCAATTTGGTTTAAACTTCTTCATCTAAACAATTAGACTGTACTCACCTGGACACTCCTGATGGTCCATGGCTGATCTCATGATCACCTGCCTGCCTGTCAATAACAAAATAATGTATGTTAGCCAACATGTGCGTCGTATATACAACCAAATAACAAGCCAAAACATCATGAGATAAGAGAAGTCTATACAGTGAAGATACAAATGTGTAACTTACTCGATCGTCTTCTCTGGTGGAACATCTCTAACTGTCTGTGATGTAGAATAGACAGAACAGAGAAACAGTAAACACTTTCTGATAAACATTTACAGGCTGTAAAGCACCAAAATTTGCCCAGAATTCAACTGGGACGTTTTATGTTTACTGTCTACCTTGGTGGGCTGGTGAAACTCAAATGCCGCAGGTGTTTTCTGTGGCCCACATCCCCAAGAACTAGGGGCTGGGTTAACATTTTTGGGTTGTTGGTTGTTTGGGGCTGGACCTGGTAAAAAAATAAATAAATAAGAAGCTGTTGTCTACATATCAGGTAGGTTAATATCTCACATATATCTTTTATATCTCACACAGCCAGACCTATCTCTACAGCACTGTGTCAAAAGGTCTGGCTGCATTATCATTCTGGTATAGCGGTAAAAACGCTCTGGCTTGTTGTATTTCTTTAAAAGAATCACAATCGTCTTGGGCGGCGCGAAGCACAGAGGCCTTTCCCATTCCTTTCCCATTCCTTTCCTCGACACCTCTCCTCGCGTCTTAGTCCCTCACACAGAAGATGTGAGGCGAGGAAGATACGCAAGGACAGAGGAGTCGAGGCAACAGGCATTTAACAAATGAGACATCCTCGCCTCGGACACGTCATTTTAAAGCGATGTCAATTAAATATGACGTGTGGCACAGCTGCATCAGAACATGAAATACAGTAAATTAGAATGTAAGAGAATGTTCTTATTGATATAATAATTTACCATCAGCAGCTGTTTGCACTTGTAAACATCATGGCACAATTATAGCACTTTGAATTGGATGTAGACTCCATTCAAGATAAAAAAAGTAATATCAAGGTGTCATTAAAGAACGCAGTTAGAACGGCGCCTTACGTGAAGCTACACAAACGGTGAAGGGCAGAAAGTTTGATCATCTTAAATAACTACAACTGAGTCACGCCTCTTATACGTTGCCTGTGCCGAAAACACTTCCAATCTCATTCAGTGAGGGGCAGACAGAGGGAATCCCATACTACAACTACAACAGTATATACATTGAGCCTTAACTTACCTGTTGGTCCAGAGGGTTTTGGCAGTGGTTTGGCCCAGGAGCCCTGGACTCTGGCACGCTGACGCTTATCTGACATCACATCACATCTGTGGGGTGACCAAGGAAGAAGAACAAGCTTTTATCAACATGGAAACAAATTCTCCACAAATAAACAGACTACTGAGTCAAACAGAGTACAGACTGCTAGATTTCTTAGTATTTATAAAACCAAGAACTTCTTTCTTCTGTCACAATGAATGATGACAATCCAATTTGCCTTTTTTCATTTGATTTTTTAAAACAGGACAGAGAACCAACACCAGGTTTAGAGGTAGCACATGTCTGCCAGCAGTAGTTATCAGTGACAACGACAGCGGTGGAATCCGCTATTGAGAGAACTGTACAAATAATTGTACACGTCTTGCTCTATTTTCTTCTATAAGTGCATATTTCTGTGTGTACTACTATGTGCCTTTAGCATTTGGTGGTAATGCTTTAGATTTGTAGTCCTTTGTGATGCTAAGTCTATTATTCTGTAGTTATGATAAATGTTTTAAATGATAAATGTCTGTTTTATAAGGGTTATTTTTGTGTACGCTGTATTACACTGCATGAGCTTTCATGTAGTTTGTCTGTCTGCTTTCTGTCTTGATTGGTTATTTAAATTTTTTTACATCAACCTGCTCAAGAGCTGCTGATAAAAAATAAGGCTTTTGGCTAGATTTTGAACATTATAAATCACACTGGAAATTAATTTGTGCTGTTACTGACATTTAAAAAATTAAATCGGGATCGGTGATAAATGTACCAGTTGCAAAATACCATAAACTAAGTAGCATCTGTATTATCATCTTTCTATTTCTATACTCACAGAAAAACATGAACTGTTGACTTTTCTCTTGTTATTTATTCTGTAATAAATACATTCCATCCTATATATATATATACACATATATATGTATATATATGTATATATATATATATATATATATATATATACATACATACATACACATGTATATATATGTGTATATATATATATATGTGTATATATATATATACACATATATATGTATATGTATATATATATGTATATATATATATACACATATATATATGTGTATATATATATACACATATATGTATATATATATACACATATATATGTGTATATATATATACACATATATGTATATATATATATACACATATATATACATATATATGTATATGTAAATGTATATATACATATATATGTACATATACATAATTATACACATATATATGTATATACTGTATATACATATATATACACACATATATGTATATATATACATATATATACACATATATATGTGTGTGTATATATATAAACATATATACACATTTATATATATATATATATATACACATATATATGTGTATATATATAAACATATATACACACACACATATATATATAAATATTACTGTACAGGTCTTTTCATTTTAAAAACAAACAGATGTTTGATATATTTTAGTATATTTTATATTTATGATAATTGACTTTTGTAGTTGTTTTATCTTTTCTCTTCCTGAGATAACAAGTCAAAATCATGTATGTGAAAGTCTACTTTGCAATAAACCTGATTCTGATATTATGTGTATTATTCAGTGATGGGGTCTAATTAAGTTATGATTTAATAATTAAAGTACTGATAACTGCTTAGATGAAGATGCATTTCAGTGAAATGTTGACAGACCTTTAATCTAATAAAGGGTATTTCAGCTAACTGTTAGCTAGTCTGAAGCTACTTAAAGATAAATAAACACTTTGTAAAGGTCAGAATTAAAAACAATAAACATCCGGTTGACTAATGTTGAACTAAATCTTTAAACTACTTACCAAAGTGTCTGCTGAAGCGCAACACTACAGAGAAAAGAGAAAAGAGACTACAGCTACTCTGAGTTCAGCTGAGACGTCTGAGCTCTGACAGCCATGTGAGGGTGTTACACAAAAACAAATCCGACCCGGAACTGAGATGCGGAAATAGGTTCCGTCCGGATTTTTATGTTTCATTTAATTAAACAAAAGATCATAATACAGATTCAGTATTTGGGGATAGTATACAAATAGAAAAATAACAAAAAAGAGCCTTACTAGACAACAATATTATGTAATACAGATAAACAGATATGTGCAATATCACTGTTCATTGTGTGCAATATTAATGTCCAACATGTGCAATATTACTTATTTTTCTGTTTGTTAGCTTACTTTACCTTTTTTATTTTACTTATCTTATCTTATTTACTCATTTTACTAAATGTATCTTACTTAATTGTTATTCTATTAGGCACTAGTGCTAGAAATAGTACTTTTTTATTTTATACACTTGAACTTGTTGTAATTTTGTTGTATTTTTGAGCAATCTCTGGCACAAGAATTTCCTTCGGGATTAATAAAGTTCTTATCTTATCTTATCTTATAACCTTTCTGTTAGTTGAATTAGAAAGTAGTTTCACATATTGCTCAACATCCTTCAGGAAAACAACAAAATATATATATATATTTTAATTGTTAAATTTACATTTATGAATAAAAAATGCAAACATAATTAACAAATTTACTATAAAATATATTTGTATTCTTTTCTTGGGTTTTTGAAGACACCAAACATCACATTTTCCCATAATAATGTAAAATCTTTAAATATATGATCAATATCAAATCTGCAGAGGTCTTGCCAGAATTTCCTGGTGTGAGAATAATGCCAAAATAGGTGTAAAATTGTTTCTAAATATTCATCACAGAAAACGCAGTTTGTGGTCACGTCTTTTAAAAAAAATTCTGCAAGTAGTGTGTAATATTTATGAATTGATCAATATGAATTTATTAATAATATTTATGAATGATTTTAAGGGTCTTATTGATAATATTTTTGTAGATGAATATTTTAAAAAAAAATTACATCCACAATTATTTTAGAAAGGTGATGAATAAAAGGCTTTTCCTAAAACAAATTATTATTAGGTATTTATGAGGAAGCATCCAGACCGTCGGACCATTCTGCATGATTAGCACTTTCACTTTTGCTGATAATTTTATATATTATATGCTGATAATTATAATTATATATTACTTAAGCACATTTTTTAATGCAGGACTTTTACCTACACTAGTATTTTTACAGTTATTGCTACTTTTACTTAAGATCAGATCTCAATGGTTTATATTGCTACAGAGCCAATATAATATAGGAGTATGATCCCAAAAATCTCAAAAGCTGTGATCATATCTCAGCTATTAGGGGGAAAAAAGTGACAATTAGACATCCCTGCACTCTATACCAGAACTTTTATTAACAAACAGTAGAAAACAATTGTAAGCAGTGCATTTTCGATTTAAAAATTCTAATTTTTATTTTCCAAACATATTAAAAAAAACTTGTTACCAAGGAAAACCATTCACAAGACTGCTTAGTTAAGGCACAGGTCAGACCAAGTCATATGGGATATTCAAATGTGCACCAACTGTCTGAAAAGGAGCAGGTCAGCAAGCATTTGATAGTATGTGAACCAGTCTGCAGGAAGTGACGTAAAACCTTCACATTTTACTTTCAACTACAGGGAATCGAGAATATTCTCCGTCCCTGGGAAATCCTTTCAAAACACACTTGAGGAGCTACTGTAAATGTGCAGCGGTGAAGAGGTTTTCCTTTGTCTGTTAAAGGTTTACATTTTAATTAAAAGAGGCACAAAATGCAGCAACTGTGTGTTTTTCACATGGACATCTCAACAGCTGAATAACATCCTTTCAGAATACATTTTCTAACCAGTCAACACCCGCTCATTGAATCTGACCATTTATAGCAGTAATGTCATAAGAAAGGCACCTGTGATGAATGCTACAGTTAATGAGAACTCTGAGAAACTTCAGTGACACATTGGTGCAACAACAACCCACCACAAAGTATCATTTTAAATATAATGTAAACACGCAGAACAGAGGGAACAGTAACGCAGGTAAACAGACATGATAGAAAGCAGAAATTGCCATCTTTAAAATGGTTCAATGATTTTTTAAATAGAACTAGGTTGAAAGCTAGTCTTAAAAGATCCGAGTTTGGCTTGTGTGCGCTCATACAAATATAAAATAAATAATTATACATTTATATATAAAAAAAGATGCCCACCACCATTTTCCACTGCTTATAACAGCAGGGTTAACAAATCACATATTTTTTAGTTGTATTATTTTCACCATCAGTGTCAGTGTCCTTTGTCATGAGCAGCATTTAAATATCATTTCCTCTCCCGCCTTCTTTGGCTATTTCTCTCCAGACAAACTTTAAACACAAAGTCATACACATGCTTTGATGTGCACATTTACTGAAGGCACACATGTGAAATCTCAGGCAACACCGGAGGATCAACCACACAGATACAAACACAATCTCTGCTTTCCTTAAACGCCGCACAGGGTCAGAACAAGACTGGCCGCCCTGCAGATCTGTCAGTCACCTTCCTAATCGTTCTTCAAAGTGTTTCCGTTCTTCTGCTCCCGCAGCTTCCTCCTCCGCAGGTATCCGGTACGCTGCAGACGGTTCATTCTGGCTCCGAAGAAGGTGACGAGGTAGCTTGGCACCAGCTTGGTGGTCAGCCAGCCCTGCGAGGAAAGAAACGGCACAGTAAAGAGGAGGTGCATGAGTTTACAATCAATTTAAGATATAGCTTTCAGGCTTTGATCTTAAAATGAAATGCAAAAATAAAGACAGACGAAGGTAAGTTTTATGTAAATTGTACTAATTTTGAAGCACTTTAAGGAAAACAAAAAGTGCAGAAAGAATTTGATTGGAAGATAAAAATGTTTTTCAGGTCTCCATTGATAGTTTCAACATTTGATAAAAGTTCAATATCAGCTTTGTGTTGGAGGAAATGTGGGATGACTGGAGATCATTCACACATCTTCTGGGACTGTCTAGTACTGCAGGGATTTTGGCAAGATATAAAAAAAGGAGATTGAAAAAATAATGAAACCCCAATGGATCCTTTGTTGTTTTTACTTTGAGAACCACCCCAAAATGTAAAGGGTAAAGACCAAAGATATATACTACGCATACTTCTACTTGTTGCTAGAAAGATGATGGATTGGAGGAAAGCGCTGTCGCCAACACAAACCCAATGGACTCAGAGACTGAAACAAGTCTACACAATGGAATATATGACAGCAAAATTGCAAATGAACATGGACTCCAGTCATACTCGACTATCTAAATGTTAGGATGTAGACAGAAAAAGAAGAAAAAAGCCCTCCGTCAACAACTGTTCAACAGTGTTGTATGTTGTATGATACTGACATTGAAATTTAAATGAAACTTGAATAAAGTTAAAAAGAAAAGTGAAAATCATACAACATCCAATGCACCCAATGCTTCTATTTCCATTATTTTACAGCATCATCAACAGTTTCCACATATTGTTTGATTATGACAAAATACAGTCTGGATGTATACCGATGTGTGTGGTGCAACATTTCATCAAAAAGCCCTCAAGGGGGATTAAAACCAACCACTGAGCCAGATAGTTCAGACATCCCATAACTAAGAGCAGCACTGAAGTTTACTTTATGTATTCCTGGACAGGTATTTAGAGGTTTCCCTCTTCTTACCATGACGGCATGAGGGAAGTATCCATTGGTCTGGATCTGCAGACCCACAGTGGCGAGCTCAGCTGCCACATAGCGCTCCGGGGTGGGTTTGTCCAGGGTGGGCTTCCTGATGCGAGTCATTTTAGTGGCCACGAAGAAGGGCAGCACGCTCTGCAGCAAGACAAAGAGAAAACGTGATGAGTTCAAAAAACAAAAATCAAGTGTTTATTTATTGTTTTCATCTAGAGGATCTGGAGTGTGGGAATTTAGCATGTAAAATTATCCAATATGTGATATGTATGCATTAAAACTGGAAATGTTAATTACAGATTTTAAAAAAATCAAGCCATTAAAACAAAGGGGGGCCATGCTTTTACAATGTCAGCTCAGTGCCTCAGTTTAAAAAGCTTTTAAAAAAAAAACACCTGTACAGACTGGCATTTATATAATATCGTTAAAAATGTTTTAATGTTGTTCTTTTACATTTTGTATTATCTCTCTATGTTTGACCACTTCTAATAATCGCTGTTTTTACTGCATTATCTATGTGTGATCTTAAATTTAGTTGTTAAGCACCTTGTAACTTTGGTTTCGAAAGCCGCTATAGAAAAAGTTGCTGTTATTATTATTATAAAATTTCCTGGCCCAACCACAAATTAAACAAATTTTGAATAAAACAAATACCTTGATCTTACTCAGGTGAGCATTGAGCCTCTATAGTTTCTTGATTTAAATGACAAACTCCCACAGTTGAACAGATTTGCAGCACAGACAAAGTATCATGTGTTAATCTGACTAATGGCGCTGTAAGATGCACTTAAAACACATCACAAATCTTTGCTATGGACCGGTCCATATCAGGTGAAAATACTTTCAGGGTTTGCTGAGGTGAAACTGCTGTGCACACTTCCACCACGAGGTGGCACATGAGTGAACACTACAGAGGGAGCTAAAAACAGAACAAACAAGCCTTATGTGGAACAACATATTTTCAAAAATGCCTCTGCTGTAAAAATGCATCATTCATGAATGTGTATTCATTTCATTGCCCTTCAGGCTGAGAGCAACAAGTTGGATCTTTTGTTACTTTCTTTTGAGCTAAATCAGTGAGGGAATTCAATCAGGGATCATCAGATGGACAAATCTTACATCCTTTTGCTATAAGGTTTCTATAAAACAGTGGGATGGTTCGTGCTAGTGCTCTAGAAGTTAGCAGGAAACAAGGATGTTAAGCAGTTCCCTCTTTCTTCCTGACGTCCGTCTGGCTTAAAAAAGTGAAGTGTCCTCACATATGTAGGGTGGAGGAGAGCAATGACAAACCCCAAACTCACCTGAATGATGATGCCCTGACGCTTGTACTCCTCCTGAAGGCCACGAGAGAAGAAATCCACAAAGGCCTGCACACAGAGAAGGATTAAAGATCGTCAATTTTAACACATCAGTCTGTAAAATGAGGCAATAAAAGGAAGGGTTTGGCTTAATGAAACAAGCAAGATACTGACTGATATGACATGATATTATGATGCTTGTTTATAAGTAGGGCTGCCCCCTCTTAGTCGATCAATCGGTCTTAGTCGACTAAGATTCCTTTAGTCGATTAGTCCTTTTCTAATGCTTTTTTCATGCCGATCGTCTTATTTCCAAGAAACTTGTGAGCACATACAGTATTTGGTAAACCTAAGATTTAAAGTGGTGCTTTTGTGTGATTCTTTGTGGAGAAACTGACGATTAATTCAACTAATCAACTAGTCGACTAACAATGTCTTTGTTTGAGGACATCTCTTTTTATAAGTGACAGACATGTACAGATGTTGTACGTACCTTTGTGGAAGAATAGACTGTGAGCAGAGGGACGGGGTACATGCCGCTGGCGGAGGAGATGTTCAGGATAACACCTTTGGACCTAAGAAAAACACAACAGGGTAGATTGAGGACAAGAACTTTGCTTTGTTGTCTCTGATGCTAAAAGAGTTTTTGAATGGATGAATGAAATTCCAGGACTCAAAAAGGAGGATTCATTGTTCACCTGGAATATTATCAAATCAAGAAAGGCCTGCAGAAAAAACTCAATATCAACGCTGCTGCTGTAACAACACAATCTACATCACAGGGCTTTCCTCAGGATGTGCAGTGCTGATCCCAGAACTGTGCAATAAATGCATTTTCAGTCCCTATTTTTTCTTCAAATCCACAAACTTTTGAAAGGTTTTCCATGCCAGTGGGAACCCTGTGTCTATACACTTACAAATACACACAAAGTGATGCTCCACACACACACACACAGTGAAAAACAGTGTGGTAGTGGCCTGTGTGTTGCCATGGCAGCCTGTTGCTGCAGTGATGTAGTGGAGCGACGCTCCAGCCTCACACGGCACCAAATGTGCCTGAGCTGCTATTGGCCGGGAGGAGTCACATGGGAACAGAGCAGCCTATCGGGTGGGAAGAGCACTTTGTGTGAATTGAAAGCTTGTCAGCATTGCGAACAAAGGAGGAGAGGAAAAGAAGAGATGCAGTGATGGAGAGGGCTTGGTGAGGATTTCTTATCCCCCTTCCCTGATTAAAGAGTCACCTTTTATAAAGTGTAATCCCCAAAACACGGCTCTTGGAACACAATCTTTAATTTTGAGATTCCTTGTGCAGCTTGTGTATCACAATCCACCCCCATTTACGACACTGATATTTGACTGCAGTCATGTCGCAAAACATGGAAGCCTATCATTTAACTCACCTCTTAGCCATTCTGGGCAGCACCAGACGGGTCATCTAAAACAACAAGAACAACACAAGCTCAGTTAACATCAGCCATCACAGATAAAACTCATGAAGGAAACTAAAAGGGGACTGGGAAGGAGTTTTATTTAAAGACTGAAAAGTAAGAAGGAGAAAGAGAGAGAGACAGGCAGAGACCGACAGAGAGAGAGAGAGAGAGTTGCGTGGGTGGTGAGTACAGACAGCGTTGGTGTAGTCCACCGTTGCTTTGGGAACAACTGAGACACTGCAGGTACCATGGTAGAAACAGCAGAAGAGGAGGAGGAGGAGAAAGAAAAGGAGGAGGAGGAGGAGGAGGAGGAGAACAAAAGGGGGAAAAGTGAGGAGGAAAAGTGATACGCATGGATCAAACTTTAAACACGATATAGATATATGTAGTGTAGAGCAAGTGTTGTTCAGGATAAACTTACCTGGCACACTGAGGTCATGTTGACGTTGATCAGGTTTGTGATGAACTGAAACACAGAAAGCACCAGTCAGATAAACACTCACATGTAAGATTATGTGTTCATACAGTAGAGAGGAAGCAGGTGATTACTAAATGCAATAAAGACAAACTATTCCTAAGACCATGGGGCATGAGACAAAGAAAAGATATTTGAATTAATTTGCTTTTTCACAGGCTTATTGGATGAAATAAGAAAAACTCACGTTGTCCAGGTCGGGAATCTCGAGGAAGTACTCAGGGTAGGGGTAGGACACACCAACATTGTTGACTGTTGAAGACAAAAAACTAAATTATTCTACAGTGTTTTCACAAAACTGGTGCTGGAGAAATCCAACTCTTAATTTCTACCACAAGGTGGCAGCAAAAGCAAACAAGATAGAAAAAGGCATTTTACTCCACTCACTAGACAGCCACACCTTACAACCAGTGGAGCACAATTGGTATCATAAAAAGAGGACAAAGAGTTCCCTAAATGTTCAACTAAAAGGTACAATGTGAACTTTCGAGTCTAAACGTCTAAAATGACACCAACAGCTGAAATTTCAGCACAACTTTAAACATATACCATGAGTCGTGATTTCAAAGTAATGTTCTCTGGGAAAGTCTCTCAGACTTTTCAAAAAGAAAATGTTTTATTCTCAAGCACAAAAGAGTCTTTCATCCTTTGTGTCCTGGCAACATGTCTCTTTCACAACAATGTCACGATAATTCAACCACACCTCAAACATCATCCTCTGTCAACAATGTGCACACAGAGGTCAAAGTTGACAAAGAAGTCAATTCAAGTATCTAAATTAAGGGATTTAAAATGGATCTAATTACTCTACAGTTTTGAGAAAACCAGGAAACCACCTCACATTTCCACAATAGCTGTTGTACAATTTGACTCGGCTGATGCATGTAGTGAAATCCAGAAGTGATTTTTGCCAACAGCGAAACAAAGGCCAAACTGTGCAAGCTTTTGTATGCCACAACACCCTTCAACCCCTGGATTATGTCCAATACTGACTCACCTCCTGCTGCTAACAATACAACCGGTTCTTACAGTACGTTAAGATTCACTGAAGACAAAAACATATTTTTCAAATATGCCGACATACAACTGGTGCCTGCAGGTCATCACTGGACAGAGAAGAAAGATGACTGTCCTGAAAAAAAACACATCAGCTCTTACCAAGAACACCAATCTCCAGACCGGTCAGCCCCACCTCGATCTTTTCGTAGATGTCCGTCCTGCCAAAGTCAACTGCAATGGTCCTGGTCTCCACGTTATACTGATCCTCTGGGAGGGGAGAAACAAAGAAGTGTCCATTAACTTTAAGGTTACGATGATACATCGATGCAAGGCAATGAACAAAAAGTGTTTAAACTGTATGAATGAAAGTTAGATTAATAGCAAGAGCAAAGCTCAGAGGAATGCATGTTTAAGATAAGTCATTTCATATCATGCATGTGTCACAAATCAGCCAGCATTACATGGCCCAACAACAGAGCAATCCCCTGTTTCAAAACCCTGGATCCACTCAAATGAATGGAGCATGAAACCAGTCGGTGTCAGACTTGAACTGAAGAGGGCACTGCGTACCAACAAACCAGCCGAGCGAGCTTCTTCCCCCCACCCTCCTCCTCCTCCTCCTCTACCCTCCCTCCACTCCCTCGTCATGTTTGACGCGCCTGCTGCAATTAGAATTTATTGTCCAAAGACTCGTTTATCTGATAGGTGGCGGAGGGAGTTATAAGAGGAAAATTCCTGGGATGTGCCTCGGTAAAGACCAGTAGTGTGTAAGTGTACGTTCAGAGTTGAGACAAGGTGAAAAAGGGGGAACCTGAGAGGGATGAGAGTAAAAAAAAAGGGGTGGTAGAGGTTGGGAGCCTCCCTGAAATCTATATCGAGTTCAGATTATTTTTAGTCACCACAAACACTTTGAGTTCACGTCAAAGAAAACGATAAAAGGAGCTTCGGACACGGCGGCGAAGAAGCAGAAATATTAAGGTTGCCAAATTGGAGGAGTAATTTGGGGTTGCCAGGTAGGTGCGATCAAAAGTCAAACGAGATGTTTGCACAAGAGCGAGAGGAGAAACATTAATGACAATGAAATTATAGGTGGGACAGGGTGGGTTGCCCGGTTACAGGCTAAGGAGGGCGGTTTTGTCAGACTAATCGTGAGGGAGGAGTGCCAGAGTTTGGCATGCCGCATCCCGCTCGTGACTACCCATCAGCCCCCTCTGTGGACTTGAAGCACGACAGGGGAAATTGCGCTGTGGGAGACGTCAGAGACAGATGGAAAGGGAGCGAGTCAGGGAGAGGGCACTATTTGAACAGGGGGCGGGGGGTACTCACCATTCAGTCTCTGTTAAAATCTGGAGACGGGCCAGGAGGGAGGAGGAAAAACTTTTTTCCTTTCAAGTGGTCGCTCGTTTTCCGAACGAGGAAAGCTTGGTCTCGTTTCCAACAATTACCTCAGAGGAACCGGTTGATTCATGGGTTTCTTTAATCAGGCCAGATATTTATCCTGTTTTTCTTCATGCTGACAGTGAAGTAGTAAAACACAGCCTGCTATGTTGGCTGCATGTTTCCAATTCACTCAAAAGAGAATAAAGGAATAACTTAACAGGTGCAAAAGAGCCTGAAAAACAGGATTTAGAGGATAAATCTGCCAAGTGAAACTACTCACAAAATGAGATTCTGTAAAACAAATACATACAAAGGAAGCCAGTAGATCCACACCTTTGTTTGTTGTTGAGTGAAATACCTAAAATAAACTTGTATTTTTGTCCTACAAACAGATGCAGTGATTATTTTCTCTGCTTTTCTCTATATTCTGACTCCTTCTGTCGAGGGTATCGAGGCCCTCTTATCGGGGCCTGGGAAACCCTGTAGTGGACGGGGTGGGAGGTTGCACGTCACCGCCTGCCCATACACACATCCTCATCAGCCCACTCACTGTGCTCTCAACCCCGAACAGGTTTCCATGATGTTGTGGAGACCCACACACACATTTATACACACTTACCAAGTGACCTGGCCACGTCCTCCAGCTTGTCCTGAGAGCGACTGATCAACATCACAGCAAATCCTCGACGAGCCAGCTGGAAAAGGAAACACCGGTTAGTAACGAATGCTCAAGTTTGACCATCATTTTAAGATATTGAGGACAATGTCACATACAGTGCTGGCAACTATAGATGGCAGCAAAAGGAGACAGAAAATTTGAGATCTTTTTTGGTCTCATGTTCATATACTGTACCAACTCTCTAAAGTGTAGGAAGTAGGAAGGGCTGCCTCCTCTTAGTCGACTAATCAGCGGTTTTGGTCCAAGTCGACTAAGATTTCTTTAGTCAATTAGTAATTTTTCGTAATGAATTACTTATTTCCGGGAAACTTATGAGCACATCTCTGGTAAACACAAGATTTAAAGTGGTGCTTTCGTGTGATTCTTTATGGAGAAACTCAGTTTTACAGATCTGTCAATCTGTTCTCAGCTTTCGATAAATATGCTTCAACTCTGGATCAGATGATTTGGGAAAGCAATGCCAACAGATCATTCAAAATGCATCCGGTGGCCGTAGACTGATCATTTCTCTCTATCTGCACGTGTAAACTCGCTTGTTGTGCTCATTTTGTTGGAAGCGTGCCTCTCGAAGAGAGACTATGTCGGAGGGCTTGAGGGCTGAAAATACTTTTGAGAACTTAAGATTTAATTTTCCTCAACTTGTGTCCCTTTGTTCGGGCATCTGATCAGGATGCCACCTGGATGCCTCCCTGTGGAGGTTTCCCAGGCACGGCCAACTATTAAGAGGCCCGCGGGGTAGACCCAGAACACGCTGGAGAGATTATATATCTCGTCTGGCCTGGGAACACCTCGGGGTCCCCCAGGAAGAGCTGGTAAATGTTGCTGGGGAGAGGGATCCCTGCTTAGCCTGCTGCCACTGTGACCCGGCCCCAGATAAGCGGAAGAAAATGGATGGATGAAACTTGTGTCCCATTTTGACCATCTACTTTAGACGCACAACGACTCAACCAACCGAAGTTTCTTCAGCCAGGTTGATCTTTGGGTATGTGGGCATCATGCTGGTGTGCACAGTGAGCAAATCAGCTTGTGCAAATGATTTGAAATGATGCACTTTAGGGCACAGAGGAAGATTTATTAATGTGAAAGCAGAATTCTGCATAAATTAACATGCCATAAAACCCTGCATGACATAATACACTGTGTAAAATGGTGGCCTAGTGTTGCGTGACAAGCGGCTAGCCCCACTGTAGTACCAACAGTATGAGTCAAAGGCCCTACATGACTACATTATACAGCCAGCACACCCACACTAGTACGGGCCGAACACGTGGCAGGGTAGCCCCTATTCAACGTGCGCTTGTTACCTCCGTATGAGCTCTTGTTGACGAGCCCGTATTGAAGTGTGTGTGCATATGTGTGTGAGGACTCTCTTCCACGTTAATAGGCCTGTAAGAGCTCTCCCCTACCGCGGCCTATGAGTGAACATGGTGTGTATGTGTGTGTGTATGCATGAGTCACAGCTTTGCCGTGAAAGAAATGAAATAAATAAGGGTCCAGGAGCCTCACCTCCTCCGCATAGGATTTCCCGATTCCATCCGTGGCTCCCGTCACAACTGGAGAGAGACAGAAGAGAAGAAAAAAAGGTTAGTTTAGGATCTCTTCACAACACTCTCACACTACGTAGCAGGGCAGGGGTCGAGTCAACTATTGTTCAACTAATGAGGGAGAGGGTGTTCCTAAAAAAGTCACCAAAAGTTAAAGAATGGTTCATATTCCTTGAGAATGAATGCACATTACATCATCAGCAGCACCGATGTCTCAACAGCAAGTCACACCCGACTGACGCATTACTCTGGCACGGCTACTATCAATCCTCACCGTTTCGTTCATCTTTGACTCTTGCGACAGTTAAAAACACACAAATAGATCCTCTTTGTTCAAAGAGCTTTACAACACACCTTCACATCAGGTTCGACCACTTCCAGTCATCATCTCAACAGCTCAGAGGCCGAACATTGAGTTACTTAAAGGCTTTAACGTTGAGCAAATCCATTGGCGGCCACACCCCGAAACACTATTCGCCTGCCGTTCAGGAAAGCCTCTCTCTAAGCATTCTCAAAGTGCACACAAAACGGGTTTGGCAGTTCGATTTTGGAGCAGGTATGCATAGAATACAATGCAATATAGGAGTCAAATCGCAAAGATTAAGCTACAAAGACAACAGAGAGGATGGAGATTGTATAGAGGTTGGAGATAAGATGGTATAGATTAAAGCAGAACAAAGAGTATACGATTCACAAAGCCCTCAACACCCACTGATACCTCACTGGGAGCAGCTCCATGCGACGCAACACAATATGATATTCTAGATCATGTTTATCAGGCTGGCAAGGTTAAATCAAGTGAATCTGCAGTTTGGTGGAGGAAGGAGGAAGGTAGGAAAAGCAGAGGAGGACCAGAAATCAGAGGAAAGATTTCATAGAAGCTCAACAAAAAGATGGTAAAGTGGCCGAAACGGTGGGGAGACGAAGACCGAGAGAGGGAGCTGATGTTCTTCTTGTGTTCAGAGTTCTCCTCACCTTGTCAAGCAAGCAGGGCTATTTTTAAACATTCACTGCCCATCAACCCCAGCTCTTTCTTGACTGACGGAGGATAGGAGGGGGGAGAAAGGATGGCTGGAAGGAGGGAAGGAGGGAGAAAGAAGACGCAAGAGAAACAAAAAAAAAAAAAAAGGGTGGTGGTGCTGAGGAGGGATTGGGGGTACTCACAAATACACTCACACATAGTTGTGCATCATGAATATATTATTAGCGAGGCTTGATGAAAGATTAATAGAGGTAGAGGACATTCTCTGGCAAAGAGCTGGAGAGCAGGAAAAGGAGACAAGATGAGAGAGGGGATGCAGAGAGGAGGGAGCGATGACGAACATGGAGCAGCAGAAAGGAGGAGGGTGAAGTGGGGTAGAGAGGGTGGGGGGAGACGAGGGGGAGTGAGGAGGGATCCTAGGGGCGGCTAAAAATAGAACTGGAGCGAAGCAAGAGAACGAATGAGTGAAGGAGAAAGAGACAGAATAGAGATGGCGGTGGAGGAGAGGAGGAGGAGGAGGAGGATGAGGGGGGGGAGAAGAACAAGTGAGTGAATGAGAGGAGTGAGAGCGAGAGAGAGTAGCACAAAGTCAAAAGTGAAAAGAGAGCAGAATCCCTGGTTATTTTTAAACCTCCCCCGTGTTAAGAATGAAACGCTCCGTGGCAGAAAAGCCTCAATGGGCGCGGGCTGTACCAAATCAGGCTCTCGTTGCAGATGCAGGTGGGGGCGAACAGAGGCAGGGAGAGGCTCCATTCGCTGCAAAGTAAAATGGCTGAGGGGGGGGAGAGAGAAAGACAACAACCACCTCGACATGAAATCTGCTTTTTCCTAATAGAATCTAGTGAAGTGAATGAGGCGTATTTGTTTTATGAGCTACGGAGGTTCATACTTTACACAAATCCATAAGCCACACGCCAAAATAACACTGGAAATATGAGGTTTATATCAGCCATAATGTGGAATATTTTCAAATATTTGTCAACTTGCCAGGGCCTTTAAAAATCTGCCTCTTTTCTTGTGACAATCATGCAAGTTTATCTGTTTTGATCCGTTTATCTGTTTTGGTCCTCGACCAAAGAAAGTCGAATAACACTCATACAGTTTTGTAGACTAATCGATTAGCTGATTTAATTGACAAAGCACCACTTTAAAGCTTGTGTTTACCAGAGATGTGCTTATAGGTTTCTTGGAAATAAGTCATTCAACATGAAACAAAGCATAAAAAATGACTGATCGACTAAAAAGATCTCAGTCGACTAAGACCGAAACGACCGATTAGTCGACGAAGAGGGGGAAGCTCTAGTTTAGACCACAAAAAAAAAAATCAACCCGACTGGAGCGACTAGATGGTAACAGCAACAGCCTTTTCTGAGACATACTGTACCAACAAGTGACTGATATGGAATACTTTCTCTAACTAGGCCTACGATACCTTCGAGGAGGAAGAGATGACAGGTCATGTCAAAAAATCTATAAAATACAACAGGAGGTGCCTCAGTGCACCGACCACATTCCTGTCACATGGGACAGCAAATATACCCAAAAGAAAGGCAGCTGGGACGTCGTTCGCTTGCATGACTGAGTTCCAATCGCTTTTTACGAGTGATGAGTGTGTGAAAATGCACGTAAAGCATCGGCATTTGAACTTTAACTTGATAGAGGGGAGCGTGCAAGAATGTGTTATGCACCAAAACATGTGTACAGCATGAGCGTTTAAACGTGACAGTAAAGAACGTATGGTACTTGGCTGTGTGTCAGACATGGTGTTCAGGCTATGCATGCCATGCATTTTAAAGAACACGAAAACAAGTGTCAGTCTCAACTCCACTCTTCTCTCTTTGTCAGTCTCATCCCCCCCCCAAAAACGGATGAAATCTACCATAAACGGTGACTAACCCTTGATTGTCTCATAACTAAACAAGTAAAAACCTTCCTATTAGTAAAGTCTGCTGTATTTCATGTGGAAAACCTCCACTCTGCAGGGTTATGTCATTTGAATTTGTGGAGATGCTGCCATCAGCCAATCGGGTCGGTGAATGAGCCTTTAAACACATTAAACTGAAAATCTTTTAGCAAAACATCATTAAAGAACATTCTTATCCTTGAAGGGCCAAAGAAATCAAAGACTTTTTTTAAGATAAGGTGACTTTTTGAAACCTTTCCAGCTCTGCCCTTTCAAACTACTCAGTACAGATGTCTACTTGTTTTTAAAAGACAGTTTAACAAAAAAAATCTGAACTAAACTACTTAAGCAGCATATTGAAATTGAAAAACAAAAGGTGTAAAAGGAGTGTAAAACCAAAGCGCTTGCAAATAATCCCTCCATTCACTTTAGAGTAGAGCTGCAACGATTAATCAATTAGTTGTCAACTATTAAATTAATTGCCAACTATTTTGATAATCAATCAGTTTGAGTCATTTTTAAAAAAGAAAGATAAAATTCTCTGATTCAAGCTTGTTAAATGTGAACATTTTGTAGTTTCTTTACTCCTCTGTAATAGTGAACTGAATATATTTGAGTTGTGGGCAAAACAAGACAGTTGAGGACGTCGTCTTGGGCTCTAGGAAACAATGATCGACATTTTCTAGACCAAACAACTAATCGATTAATTGAGAAAATAATTGGCAGTTTAATTGATAATGAAAATCATCTTTAGTTGCAGCCCTACTTTAGAGAAAAGCAAACAGCTGGATAAAAGAAAAAGACATAAACACAGAGAACAGACATTATTTTCAACGCCACTTATATCTTTAAAAGACTTTGAATTGTGATTTTCCACTGTGCACTCGTCTACCAACACCCCCTCCCCTTCCCTGGGCCTAATGCCCCCTCCCAACACCCCCCAAATCTTCATGCCGTACTTATGAATGACTACACTCCTCCCACTCATTATATAATAGTACCATTTTCTCAATAAACGTTGTCTGGGGAGTGAGTGAGAGTGAAGTGTGTGTGTGTGTGTGTTATGGGGGGCTGGTACAGTGGGATGAGGACGCAGAGTTCCTCTTCAGTCTTAAGACATTTCCTTTTTGTTTTGAGTTGCCATCAGCCATCGTTAGTGCGACGAATACAAGAATAAAGTAAATATTCTGGAAAGAAACCTAAAGGCTGAATCATTTATAGATTTATAGGGGGAAAAAAAGACAATAAATTATTATCAGCCACGCCTGAAATACAAGAATTTGATCATGAATCTACATAAATAGCCGAGAGGAAATATAAGTCACCTATTCACCTCTTCCGCTGATGTACAAGCAGAACACAATGACCAAAATAATACCATTGTTCAGTCACAAACAGCCCAGTGCTCCCAGCAGGAATTAATTCCCCTCACGTGAGCAACGCATTACATCTGTGACACACACACACACACACAGATGTAATGTAACAAAAAGGAATCTACGCAAGCGAACATGTGACTGACAGCAGCGCCACTGACGCTCAGAGAAGACGCACGCACACACTGACAACAAAGGCTGAATGTGTGTTGATGGGGCAACCACGTAGGAGAGTGATGGAAAGGGGAAAAAAAGAAATGGAGATTTGGGAGAGGCCAGGGAAGTGTGTGAATCCATGAATGTATTCATGTGTGTGTTGGCGGAGAGGATGTGTGCACCGCTGCCTCTCATTCATTCCCAGCTCTGAACCCAGTTTCCCCCATCCCCATCGCATCTGAGGGAACTGGTCCACCGTGCTGGCTCTGAAGCGCCCTGACGGGGGCGCATTTGCGCCGCAGCTCTGCCGTGCTTAGTGCTGCACATCACGTCCAGAGGTATTGACATCCCCCAGCCTTTTCTGTCTCCCTCCCTCCCTCCCTCCTCAGCAGTGGAGCAGCCCCTGCCGCTGCCTGCTCACTATTCCGAGGGTCTAAAAAAAGCAGCAGGAGGAGTAAAAATAGCAGCGCGCCTGCACTGCCTCGTCTGGGAGCTACCTGCCTGCCTGCCTGCCTGCCTGCCGCAGCACCTGAATACCAACAAGATCCCCCTCCACCATCACCATCACCATCACCACGACGACCAGGCTGCTGCTGCTGCATCCTCAGCCCTCCACCTAACGCCCAGATGCCAGCATGTATGAGCACTGCAGGCTGGGAAAAAAAACACACACACACATGAGATCTGATCTGATGAGCACAAAGATACATGTGAAGAATCTTTTGATTCAGATTAACTGCATGAGAGAAGGCACGTGTGTGAGGATGAGCAGCTCATATTAAAAAAAAAAGACAATAGAATTTATGAATATGGAGATTTCTATTATTCCCTCTCAAGATGAAGGTGTGCAGATTAGTAAAAATAAGCTGATCTTTAGTTGTAGAGAAAGCTGGCATGGTCTCGACTATCAGTTACCCACAGGGTGAGGCTTTTTTTGGAAGATTCAACTTCCTATGCAAAGAGAGAGCGAGACAGAGCTAAAAATGAGTGCAAAACTCCCCCCTCAACCCTCCTCCCCCCACCAACACCACCACCAAATCCCCAATTAAGATTCTCAGTGAGGAGAGACTGCGGTCCTTGTATGCCCCGCTCTCGTTACGTGCTGTTATGTAATCTGTCGCACCCCAAACTCGCCTATCAACGAGCAGCCCCTCCTACCTCAGAGGGAGAAAAAAAAAGATGGAGGGAGGGATGCAGCAGAAGATCCAAAGACAGCACACCCCCCCTCCCTCACTCCTCTCCATCCACCATCCTCACCCAAACACACACACACTCCATTCTCCATCCGCCCACCTTCCACATTCAAACGCACACACATGCTGCTTTAAATAGCAGGGGAGAAAAGTCACATGGGTGATATAAAAGTCGACAAAAATAAAGCTTGATCGGGCCGGGGGAGAGAGGGAGGAGAGGAATGAGGGGAGGGAGGGTGAGAGACAGAAAGAGAGGAACGTGTACTTCAGAGCCGCCCAAGATAGAAGCAGCATCTATATTTGGGTACAGAGCAAAAAATAGTCACGTTCCCACTCCCTCCTCCAGTCACATGCCTCGTTTTAAAAAATCAATAGTTTCCTTCGCCATGATTACTTGGGATTGAGACAAGGTGATTTCTGAGCAGGAAGCAAACTTTGGCGTTTGACCGCGTGCCATTAAGGACAGACTGAACTGTGTGGAGGTTTTTCAGTTCAGAGACAAAGCCTATACAGCAGGTGGTTTCACTTCATTAGTCTGTCCTCTCTGGCTGGAGGAGTGTTAATCAGTGAAATCACCTGCTGGAGTCTTTCTATGCAGGATTTCTTACCTACCACCACTCGATGGTGCATGACTGAGATGGTTTATCCCTGCATTTGTTATATAGAACTCAAAGTAGTGGATAAAACTGATTCATGTATTTAAAAGGAGTATGTGTGTCTAGTTTATCAGGTGGATGACGCCGGGAAACATCTAGTGCTGTCCTCGACCAAAGAGATCCCTAATCGACTAACACGCGATTTTCTCGACCAAGCGCTTTAAAATCTACATTTATGTAGTTTATCCACAAAGAATCACAGAAAAGCTCCACTTTAAATCTTGTGTTTACCCAACAAATTCTCATGGAAGTTTGTGAAATAGTCCCGAAATGTAATCTATTCAATTCATGTACATAGACACAAATTTCCTCCTTTTTTTTCTTGTGATGCTCAGCACGACTTTCAACAACGTATTTTTCGTGCTTTTTCCTACGAATGTCCAGCAACACGTGATGCACGTGTCAATTTCCACTCGTCTTTTCAAAATAAAACTACTTAGTTAGGTTTAGGAAGAGATTTCGGTTTGGGATTAAATAACACCGGAAGTGCCCTAACTTAAGTAAGTGAAAGTCCTGTGTTTTTTTTACCCACACATCCACCCTGAACTCCTCTCTACGCGATGTTCGCTGCTCTCTATACTTCCCGATTCACAATTACGTGGATTACATACGAAATGATTGTGCTGACCATCACGAAAAAAGAAAAGAAAAGTGAAGTTCGTGAATTAGTGAATTTTGTGACTATTTCACAAACTGCTCTGCGACTTGGCTGTTTTTTACCAGAGATGTGCTCACAAGTTTCTTGGAAGGCAGCACTAGACACATCGTCTTAGCAACAAATATACATGGTACCCCATGACTGTTATGCTGCGGATTCCTACAGATGCTAGTTTATGCCAGAGCTGCAACGATTAATTGATTAGTCAACTATTAAATTAATCGCCAACTATTTTGATAATCAGTTAATCAGTTTGAGTACTTTTTAAAGAAGGAAAAGTCAAAATTCTCTGACTGACTGGTTTCTTTCCTCCTCTATGACAGTAAACTGAATATCTTTGAGTTGTGGACAAAACAAGACATTTGGCAACGTCATCTTGAGTTTTGGGAAACACTGATCAACATTTTATAGACCAAACAACGAATCAATTAATCGAGAAAATAATCAACAGATTAATTGACAATGAAAATAACCATTAGTTGCAGTCCTAGTTTATCCATGAACGGTTTCTGCTCATCAGCTTACAGCCAAATCACATAAACTACAACAGCATAACTTCAAAATCAAAACCCAAATGCCTTTTTTGGGTCCTAAAACTACATAAATCCCATCTTGCACACTGAATGTACATCCAATAAACGTGTCTCAGGTGATTGATGTGGGTTTTACAGCGGTTACGTAATGACTTTCATGAGAACATGACTTCGTACATTCCTCTCAGGACTGACGCAAAACACCTCCAAGTACATTTCAACAGATACTCCCAACTGAACCAACTGCCTGTCTGTCATGTTATTGGACCGCGACCAATATAGGAAGGTGCCACTTATGCTGGTGGTTCAGTATTGTGTGTTTTGATAAGACTGAGCAGCTACTCCATTAGTAGTGTGTGTAAAATGTGGTTAGGCTGGAAACTTGGATTGAGTTCATATTTAAGAAATTAAGTAACAGTAGCCAACATAGCATATGTGGAATTCAACATGAAATATTTTGCTGTAAAGGGGCCATTTCTGGGGTTGCTCCATGTAAGGAACTAACGCCAACACCGGTTTACTTCATCACTTAATATCACCTTTATTTGAAGAGGCATTTTAGTTCCCTGAGGGCTTCAAATTATAATTTTAGAGCTGAAACGATTAGTCAATTACCAAACGTTCCTTTGTTCTAACCTTTCAAATTGTGAGTATTTGCTGCTTTTCTTCATCCTATATGATAGTAAATTTGATTATATTTGGGTTTTAGACTGGTGTTTTTTTCCACACAAGCCATTTGAACATTGTATGTTTGTTTTTTTCAGGGACTATTTTCTGACATTTCGTAGTCCGAACAATTAAGCGAAATAAATCAAATCAATGATGAAAATAATAGTTAGTTGCAGCCCTAGACCATTTAACGGATTATTTGTTTAAAAGGAAGTTACTAGATCTGGAAGTTATATCGTAAACTGTTCATGTAGTCTCAGCGGTGGTCAGAAAACCCAGTATAATAACTAGAGGCTGTCCGCAACCAAAGAAATTCTTAGTCGTCTAACACTCATACAATTTAATCGACGTCGTCTGTAAAGAATCACACAAAAGCACGACTTTAAATCTTGTGTTTACCAGCGATGTGCTCATAAGATTCTTGGAAATAAGTCATTCAGCATGAAAAAAAACAACCAAAATGGCCAATTTGTCAACTAATCGATTACGAGGGGAGCAGCTCTGGTAATAACTTTAGAAAATATGACAAAGTGAAGAAACATCTTCGTGTTTGTGAAGCTTCAGTATTACTATAATGTTTTTTTTTTCGACATAACTAAATTGCAAACAGACTTCTATTTGCACATTGACAAATAATATCAGTATGGTGGATAGGAAGTATTTGAATTCATTCATTCAAAAATTCACAATATGAGAAGAGGTTAGTTGGCAAACAAACAGAGATGAATGGAGAATGTGAGAGAAGTGAAACTGGAGAAGAGCACAACATGCTCAGAGGAAGACGATACTGTAAGAAACAGATACACACTGGATGGATGGATGGATGGGAGATGGGTGAGATGGAGGGAGGCAGGAGAGCTTGAAATGAGGGAGATGCAGAGGATTTTTTTTCTCCCTCTTTTTATTTTTTTACCCAGCATCCCCAGCTCCGGCACGTGTCACAGAGCGTGTTCATCACATGAACAGCAGTGTTCTCTCTCTCTCTCTCTCTCTCCGCCCACACACACACACACACTCTCTCTCTCTCTCTCTCATACAAAGCACTAGGGGGAAGCACATTCAGAAGGATGAAGAAGTGGAGACCCTGCCTCAGTTGAAAACACACAGGGATAAATTTCATTCACATACTGTATGTGCATTTCCTTACCATGAATGAAGTCTAATGCCTATTCATAAAAAAAAACACTGAAATGTATTCTCTCATAATAATTAAGCACCGCCCTGTGATTCGCCCGTTGACAAACTTGCACGCGCCAAATGTTTATTCCTGCAGTCGAATCAAACTCAACTAAATCCTTGCGTAAGTGTTGACCCCAGTCTTTGTCACTCTTGTGCTGAGCTGATGAATGGCTGCATCCTTCTTATATAATAGGACCATTTTCTCAATAAACTCTGATGTCAAAAGGGAGGAGGGGGCCACTTCTAAGGCGCATGTCACATCAATAACCCCCTCCTCCCCTCCCTTGCAAAAAGCTCTCTTTGGTCTAATTTACTTCCCTATAATGGAGTTTTACACACACGCAACAGAACAGACACTGGCTCCCTTATATAATATGAGAAGCTGGGGGCTAAGAGTGGAGTGAGCAGAGCAGAAAACTGGCCACTACAACACATTAAAGCTGCTCCGCTGGAAATAAAAGCATAAATATTAAACACTGCATCATAAAAAAATATGCCATGAAATACAAAACGTTAACTCCAAGACTAGATATCTTTAAAATTACAGGAATTTCCCTTTCTTCGGATGCACCCATTTCAAAATCTGCTAAGAAACTAAACAGATAAAAAAATGTGCCGTGTTCTAGAGAACTCCGGTTCCTTCGCTCAACGTTTTTAGTAAAAGAAAAACTGATCTGCAAACATGGATTGGGTTGGCAGGAGGTGGGGAGGGTGAATATGTGTGGATGCACAGTGCAGCAGAGAGGCTGGGGGAAGCCGCCTTCTCCCATGATGCAGTGCTTCTGTTCTGCCACTAGGAGTCTCCTCCACTAAGGGGAACACCGGCAGAGGAACTCCAGAGAGAAATCCCTGCTTCTCCTCTACACTGCATGTGAGAGCTGCAGAGCTTCAGCACAGAAAAAGATGTGCAGTGAAAACATGGAAAACTCTACACAAATAGGATAAAAAACATTAAACTCAAGCGTACCCGATCTTGCAAAAAGGAGAGGGTTCAACTCTAACCTAATTACAGGTGAACTTGACCTCCACGACCCGCACACACTCAAACCTGTCTGACGGGGAAATACCAGTTGTCGCCAGTGTTGCAATAACAGCCATGTGGATCACAAAAAGCACATGTTTAAAAGGATTAGCAAAGTAATCAGGCGTGGAATATTTTTCTAGGAAGCCTGTCAGCCTAAGAACTCTTTCTATAAATAAAATATGATTATATTTATTGGGGAGGGATGGTAGTTTAATGGTTGCTTGACTAGCCAAAATCCTCTTCTTACATCATCACATAAAGTCAATAAGTTCAAGTCTAGATACAAAGCCAGTGACTAATTACTCAGTCCAACTACAATGGTTATTAAAAGTACATAATTAAAATGACCGACTGTTTATGTACAGCAAAATACTTCCTTTCAGATGATCTAACAAATGAAGAAGCAGGTGTTATGAACTTTCATGCTTCAAATTTTGTCTTACACAAAAGAAACTTTCTATGAGAGAATATGCACTGCTATGGGAAGATATGAGAGTTTAAAGTTGGTGCAAAAACCCTACAAAACATGAGGTATTATGCGACTGCACAGCAAGAAAGAATGGATTCAGGGGAGACGTGGAAGAAAAATCATACAAATGCATGCAGTTTCTGTGGAGCAGCTCCAACCAGACTTCACATACACCCTTGTTGCTTACTAGGCATTAAAATAGAAAAGAACAATACAGAGCCAATTCAATGGTTAGAGGTTGTTTAACTTGTTGCAACAGGTGCCTCAGTCTTCCAGTGAAAGGTGGAGTCGCGCCCCTTGACATACGTGTGTGTTTGTGTGCTGAAAAGAAAAATCACACCACAGTCTGAGCTTGCCAGACCTGCACATCTGGTACAACCAGCCGAGGAGGACACCTCATCCCTAGCAAACATGTACCCTCCTCCACCTGTTCACTTCCTGCCATGCATGGCTCCAACCGTTGGCTTGTCAGACTGGTGCCATGGAACTGGTTTCAGGGAGTGGCATGCAAGTTCACATTAAGCAAAAAGGTATGCAAGAAAAAAAATCACTGGTTGGTTGAAGTCTAAGAACCCTCAGATAAGAATCCTTCCTAAAACTGAGCATTTCCTGCACTCTTAATACTGAGTCCTACACAATCCCAGGGATTACTTTGACCCATTATACTGGATGCAATAGAAATCCTCTAAGAAATGTTCTTCACTGCACCAAAAAATGGCCTGAGGGATCATTTCTGGTGACTAAGAGAGCAGGAAGTTAGAGCTTTATCTGACAAGATACTGGGGGTGCTGGAGGTGGAGCAAAGAAAAGAGGGTGGGTGGGGGTGCACACACAGTTTCTATATGACCAATGGATGACGAAGCGATGAACAAGCGCATGACTCATCGGTGTGCACCGGTATTCCTCCGCATATTCCAGCAGAATCACAAAAAGAAATGTACATTAGTCATTCCTAAAGGCACCCTACCTTTGCGTCATGCGTTTCATCGCCTCTTATGGCGCACAGGGCATCAATTAAACACTCCATTCATAAAAAATAACGACGATTTTGGAGGCAAAGTACGTCACGGTGCAGATAAACATCTGGGTTATTAGAAGAAAAAAACAAAAAAACAACAACAAGCATTGAAATGCTCCGGGTCGCCTGGTTTAAGGGTGTTTAGAGGGAGATTATCAACCTATCTATCCTGATGAGAAAAGGGAAATTGCGCAGCAGTCGGCTCCAGACGCAGCAGTCTTCTCCAAACAGGAGACCGGAGAGAAGTGGGTCAAGCCATGGCAGGGCGATTCCTATGAGACTAGTCTCTATACAAAACCAAAATACACTCACATTTGACTGCTAAAACTCGCTCATACGTGTCCAAGCACGTTGAAAAAGTGCATTATAGAGTCAAATCCAATTAAAGAAGACGTTTTTAATCTTGTCTGACAACATGTAGGGCAAACGGGATGGGAAACCGACGACACAAGCAGAGGCATGACCAAACACCGCCTGAGTAGATATATTCACATACACAAAGTGAGGGAAAAGATTATTAACACAAGTGTCAAAATGTTGCACTAACTACCTCCATATTTTTGTGGAGTCAGAAGAAAATGATCTAGATGTAGGTCACGTTTTAATTGGGCATATATGGGTTTGTCCTACATCATGCGGATTGGGGCTAATGTGGTTCAGTAGTGCTGCTGGCTGAGAGCTCACCCACATGAAACAGCTCTCTGAAAAGTGCGCATAGCCTGCGCAATTTGGCTCCTGGCTCACCAATGTGGGGCATCCCCCCACCACCACCACCACCACCACTACAAAATGTGGGTGAAAACGCTGAGTGGAGCCTCTGGCAGCAGAGAGAGAGGGGAAAAAACCAATTGAGCTAATAAGGAGCATTATGTTGCCAGTCAATCAGCTGCTTCTTACCTGCGCTTGTTACGCAACACCAACCTCCCCCTTTGAATTAAGCCACAAAACAAAAAAACGCACCAGAATGCAGCTCTTCTTTGTGCCAAAGTGAAGTTTTGAGCTCAATAACCTCATTTGCACGTCGAGTCCACCACCTCACCTGCCTATATACTCCTGAGCTGCCCTCTTCGTGACCGTAAGAACACATTCTATTGTGAAGACAGAGTTCTAGAACCTTTCACAGACGTTCCAGAACCTTTCACAGACGTTCCAGAACTCGCGGGTCCTCGTAAAAGGTGGATGTGAAAATTGATGTTGTGACCCAACAAACTCACCTGCCCATTTGCCCAGCTTCGGAGAGAGCAGCTGCCCGTTGCCCAACACCCAGATCCTGAAGCCGGAGAGCAGCCTGTAGAGCAGCCAGAGCGCCAGGCAGGCCACGGTGAACGCACCGACCCAGAAGAGAGGCGTCTCGGCCCTGCGGAGCATCTCCTCCACGTTCATCCAGCAATTCATGGCAGCAGCAGCGGCTCTCTCTCTCGGTGACTCTGCGTGTGTGTGTGTGAGAGAGTGTGTGTGTCTGTGTGTGTGTGTGGAGACCTCAATTTTTAGGCTCTAATTTCCAAGCCACAACGTGAGAGAGAGTCCCTTTATAAGGAGGTTGTAGCATCACACACACACTCCCCCAACTCCCCCAACACTTGTCTAGCCTGATTTTAAAGCGCACCGCCCACCTCCTACTGCGCACCGCCCTCCTCTGCTCCTCACTGGCTGAGCTGGATGTCTCTCCTCTCATGCACTCCACCGGTTGGTGCATTTTGCATGTCCATCACCCTGCAGAAGCTTCACCCATTCATTCTTTTTTTCTCTATGAAGCAGGGTGGGTCAAAAGGGAGACCGGGATGAGGAGCGATTGGGCAAACATTACAGCAGCTCCCATCCGGAGTGCGCCATTGGCTCTCAAGCAGAGCAGGTTTGTCGGTTTCAGTCAAGGATTATGAAACCCCTCCAAACCCACGCTTTCGGAAAAAAAAAAACTGCCCACACCACTTTATGAATGAAAGGATGCGCTCATTGGTGAGAGATGTGCGCGTCCTCCCGCCTCTCGGAGTGAGCTTGGAGACAGTGGATTGGATAAAGTCTGTGCCAGTCTGTGAGGTCAGCCTGCTCCCACCTAGACATGAGTCACTCGGCTATTTTAGGTATTCTGTCTGCATCATACTGCTGATTTAAAGCACCAAATATCTGGAAGCAGGTGCAGTGAGGGCTGAGAGAGAGCCAGGGGTAAAATGCATTTCATTGCATTTCACTGTACACTGTACTTTTAAATGCATATGAAAAATAAACTTGAAACTTGAAACTTGAGGCATCTTTGCGCACAGATCCAGCTGCGTTACGCACGAGAAAAGTCTTCCACAATCTCACTCTGCTGCAACATGAGGGAGTGCAGCTTCCTCAAAAAAACAGGAAAAACTACAACACCCAGTCCAACTTTGTCAGACTCTCGCGAGATTTACCCCCTCATCATAGTAAGTTCCCCATTCCCAAACATTGAGGATGAGATGTGATGTGTGTTACATAAACACTGAGACAGGCATGTGAATCTCCATCGCTTTTATTTCACTGTTTCACATTTTCCACGCACATGAATAAGCCAGTCATGCTTACAGATGCTGGATGTTGCAGCACAACCGGCTGTCACGATTTTCTCCTTAGCAGCAGCATCACTCCAAAGGCTGTTTTGCAATTTTTTTCTTTTTTTGGTAGTCTCAAACTCCTCTCACCCCCTCTGCCGCCATGCTCCCTGTCTCTCTCTTTCTCTGTCTCTCTCACACACACCCAAACTAAACATGAAATTCTGACACACCGAGGCTCTGTTGCACAAAGCAAAGCCTGTCATGTACTCAGCAGAAGGACAAGAGTATAAAAATGTGTCCACATGCTGACAGTCGTCGTGCTGCTGCTCGCATTCTTTGACACAAGTGGAGGGATCGAAGTCAACGTGACACCGAGAAGGAAGGAGCAGCAAGTTGTGTAACAATTTCAAGGGTGAAATTAAAATGTATTTCTGACCAGCTGCTTCTCATATAGTCATATAGTTAAAAATATATGTACAAAATTGTCACTTGTCACAAAATAATCTTCACAAAAAAATACTTTTACAGCACCAATTTTTGTATTGCACAGTCATGAATCTACAATTTGATAAATATCAACTTGCAGGCTCTAATATGGACCAGCTGCCTCTCAGTCATATAGTTACAAATATATGTTACAAAATATCACAAAATAATCTTCACAAATACTTTTACAGCACCTATTTTTATTATTGCAGAGTCAATATTGTATATGAATCTACAATTTAATAAATATAAACTTGCAGGTTTTAAAATGTACCTAGTTTTTGCGCACAAATATTTGCCAAAATATTCATTTATATAAACAGCACATACACAGCATTTAAGTGTAGTGTAATACAGCCATCAACATTATTTTTTTTTAAGAGAGTATAGTCTCAAAGTGTGTTAAGACTGATAGCATTAAATACCATCAAATTTCACACACAGACATATGAGCACACACACACTTCTATGGGACGTTTTGAGAGTCAACCTTCACGTCTCGGTCGTGTCCTCGAAGCCAAAAGAGCTGAAAACAAGAGAGAAAATTTGGATTTAGTGGTGCACCATTTCCTGTGAAAATCTCCACACGTGTGTGTGTGTGTGTGTAATAATCTGCACGACTTTATTAAAGCACACAGAAAGTGCACAAACATATTAGAATATCAGCTTGTCCACCGCCTCGTAAACACACGTAATGTTGCATTTATTTCTTTTTATATTAAATACACACAAGAGAGGCATAAATAATGTTCCAGTTTGTGCCACAACGATACCACAAACTACAGCTTTTTTTTGCATGCACGAAAAGTATATTTACCCCTCCTAGTATCGATAGTCCTGAGCACACACACACACTCACACACACACACACACCACCTCCCCTAAATCCTGCAACACAAAGCTTTTCTCACAATGAAGTTTCTGCCCCCTCCTCCCAACACACACACTCTTCTCACCTTATCAGAGTCAACACTAACCCCCCATGTTCCCACACACGCACACACACACACACACCCGAAATCTGACACTGCAACATGACAAAACAGATACTGCACCCATCACGTTACTGTCCATACATTAATCCAAATCTTATCTTATATTTCTTTAATTTTATTGATCAGAACAGAAAACATTTTTTAAGGTGAGTAAAAATTGCCATAATTTAAAAAGAGTCACATATACCAAGGCATCGTTTCGGACTAATGTTCCTCTGCTGATCATTTCTCAAACTGACAAAATAATACACTGAATTTGTTTTTATAATTTACGTTAATACATGCTGAAGTTTTGCTGGCAATATTGTAGTTTATACACAAACTTTGTCAGAGTTTACAGGACAGTTAATTACATGTAACGTTGTAATTGTGTGTGTGTGTGTCGCTGTCCACGTCTGTGGTGCTGAAACGCGTATTTCAGCACCACCGACGTGGACAGCGACACACACACACTTATAAAACTTCTCAAATGTAAATGATCGACTTCTGCTCTGCAGAGCCAGGTGTTTACACATCTGCACAAGCATCAAACACACACCTGAGAGAGAGACCAGCGACACACCACACTCCTGTCCTGTCCTGTCCTGTCCTCCACACACAGCTGTCCCCCCTCTACAGTGATCCCATTTAGCTCATGATATGCACCTCTGACAAAGCATGCTTGTATCACCTTAAAAAATAACTTTTCAATAGAAGCAACACACAGACACATTCCTCTTTTACACTTCCAAAAGCTGCAACATTAACGGGAATAAAACAGTGCTCCAGCTGAGTTACAGTAAAATAATGCCACAGTCATAACTTTCCTTTCTTAACTGTAAATAACGACCAGCTCCTTTCACAAATATCTGGCCAGTGAGTCACATTCAGAGGCCTTACAAGTGTCTGACAAGCGACACATGCTTCAGTGCATCCTCTCAACAATATTACTACAGACTTTTACAATTATGGTTTTATTTTATTCTATACATACCCATAGTATATATATATATACACACATATATATATATATATATATAGTCCTGTTTCATCTGACGACAGCAACATTACAGCAACTGCATCTGAAGACATAGAGAACCGAAATGAGCTTCATTTTAATTTTAGCGTAAAGACAGAGCAAAACAGACAACAACATTTGAACCTTTTATTTTATATTTTCACGTTTGTACTTTATCAAAAATGTCAGTGGTCTAAGTCGATATTGACGGCCACGATTCCAGCTAAATATTTGTG
>NC_051272.1:6192238-6332238 GCF_015220745.1 Sebastes umbrosus
CATACACACACACACACACACACAAAATCCCTTCCCCTCTGTGAGACGGGGCCCGTCAGGACGCCGTGAAGGCCGTGAAGTGTTTTGAATGTGAATGCAGCGTAGACTTGTCTTCCATTAGCATGCCAGGCTGTCAGTCTCTGTGCCGAGTCCCTCGCTGTCCGGCTGAAAGCTGCTCTCCTGTCGTCCACACACACACACACACACACACACACACACACACACACACACACACACACACACTCACACACACACACACACACACAAACACACATACACACACACACACACACACACACACACACACACACACACACACTTCCAGAAGAGGTGTTGCTTGCAGTAAACACTCTAATCTCCTTCTTTTGCAAAATCCCACCGCTATTTGGCAATAAAATGGACGAGAGTGGGGGCTTATTTAAGCCGTCTGGACGTTGCCATAGCAACAAAATGTCCCGAAGCAGTCTCTTGAGGGCTGGGGTGGGGCGGGGAGTTTGCCTCTTCCTTGTGGCATCGCCAGTAGCAACAGAGGTGGACGCCACTCGGTCTGCTTTCTCTGATTGGTTGTGATGGACATCTCTATTATAGCACCGTCCCTCCGCCCCACCCTCCCAAAATAACGCTACAATCAAGACAGAACGGCTCATCAGGGCTGAAGAATCCCAATCTTGCTTCTTGATGGAGCCGCAATTAACTGTCAGGGCCGTTTTATGACCCGGCTGTCTGTCTGGGGGAGCGTCGCGGTGGGAGGCGAGGAGGGATGAGGCGGCAGCTGCTGCTACGAGGGGACATGAGCTGGGATGAAGATGAAATAGATGGCAGCCGTTTGTCCAAGATGTAATCTTAAATTCAGACAAACTGTTTTTTTGTAAAAGCAGGAGGGGAAAAAAAAAAGTGTACTCAGACCCGGGCAATGAGAAAGAGACAAAACGGACTTTAAAGTAGAGAGTGGGAAGAAATGGAGAGAAGATACAAAGACAAAAAGAGTTGGAGAGAGCATAAGTGGTATAACTTCAGTTTCTAATAGAGAGGAGACGGGAGGTATGATAGGACAGGAAAGGTCACGGCTGTGAGGTTGTGTGTAGCTGAGCCTGCCAAGCCGAGCCGGAAGCTCTATAAATAGTCCTATACATGTACTTTTCAGGGGCACAAAGGTTGATTTTCCTGGAATCAATGAAAATATGATCACTTCAAAGAGAAGGGCAGCAGCAGTGACTCATGTGGCTCATGAGACTTAATTAATGTGGTTTTTACAGTGAACACAAGTTTCTATTTCAAGCTCAGAACCACAGAGCCTTGGTAATACTTTTTACTTATAAAAAAGGTATGTGATTTCTTTGTAGCTTTTTAATATTGTTTTTTATTGGCAGGCAGAGGATTTACAGAAGACAGATATTTTAGCTCACGCCTGTTTTTACAATTATACATCTCAACAAAATCAAGTGCTTAAAGGAAAGAACCAAAATAAACAAACCAACAACAACAAAGAACATCCAGGTTCAGATCAATTTCCATCAGATTAATCATCAAGACAGCCATCTCCATTATCTGAGGGAATCTTTTACTTTACTTTTCCTTTACACTTTGATCAGTTGGATCACAAATAAAATGCAGTACCTGTGAGGGTTTCTGGACAATATTTGTCATTGTTTGTTGTTGTTAATTGATTTCCAGTAATACATATAAACATACATTTGCATAAAGCAGAATATTTGTCCACTCCCATGTTGATAAGAGTGTTAAATACTTGATAAATCTCCCTTTTAAAGAATATTTTGAAAAAATAAAAAAACGTGCAATTCATTTGGGATTAATCGCGACTAAATAATTGAATTGATTGACGGCCCTTAAAAATACATAGTAAATTTCCAGATGAAAATATATTGGGTTCCTTCCCCATATGCCATATTTTGCAGGCATCAATTGCTGGAACCAAACAGAACTATGTACAGCACAAGATAACTGTGAGGAATGGTAATATTCAAGTTATGCACGTGTGTCTCATGTAAAGTCTCGTCTTTGGGGCCTGATAAAGTCAATACATCTTGACTTTTATGTAGCTTTTAGTTGATAGAAACGTGGATAGGAGACTGTTGCAGTTACATCTTGATCCACCTGAAACATGCAGCTTCATTCTTGGAAAAAAAATGTATGTGGAATTACGGATATTAAATTAATTTATACTTCTCAGCATTATTGTAATACAATGTCAGTTTGACAGCTAGAGATCACATGGAATCTGGTCAGTGATCGGTTGTGTCGTGTTGTTCACCAAGCATAATGTTTTCAGCTAGTGTAGTGCAGCATAACGTATCTAATATAGCGATCTTAACTCAAGGTCTTGCTCTGGAGCTTTCCACCCTGTTATGCATTCTTCACCAGCAGATAAACTTCGCTCAGATGTTCAATCTTTCTATGATTCTTGGCAGCTCCAGGACCTCTCGTCCATGTTGACTTAAAAGTTGAGCTTGCACTTTATTCGTTCTGTTTCCAAGATCAAGAACGGACTGTCTTTCTATTCACACTTATGGAAGTCAAAACACAACTTAAGTTTCAATATCTGTTATTCATAAGTGAAAATTTCGGAAAACTAATCCCAACGCATTTCTCCTTGGGATACTCTCATCTGTTGAGCTTTATTAAAACGACTTGCAAAGTAAAAACCACTGAATATTTTTTAATATGTTTACTTTTATATCTCTATTTTATTTTCTCTTTGTTTATCCTATTATAAATATTTTAATCTCCGTGTTGAATTATTAATTTATTTACTATTTAATCTTACTTTGTCGGATTTAATTGCACTGACTCTTCTCACTGGGAGGATCATTTGTGGGATTCAGTCCGGTTTATCTACCGCTCCAGTTACGTTTTCTGGCGTTATATTTTTTGTTGTCATCGGCATATTTGCATTGAGCTCCGCCGGTCCCGCTCTGTTTACTCTGAGCCCTTGTGTTTGTGTGAACAGAGGAATTGTTTCATGTCCACACGCTGTCAGGACAGACAGGATAAGAGATGGTGGAAGTAGATACTGTACTGCTACCTGTCGCTCTGTCAGTGGGATTGATGGCTCCGATTCAGTCCTTAACAAGCTCTTAGTTGTGGTTCAGCACTCCGGAGGGATCAAAGTAAACTGAAACTGCTCTTCAGTTTTAATGACGGTAGTGTTTTAAATAAAATACTTCACTATATCAATTATTCTATTTCTCTTCTCTTCCTTGTCCTCACATCCTGTACTGTGCCAGCATTAAATATGCTCGTCAAAAGAATTAAAAGGATTAAAGAGTAGTCCGTGCTCACGCTTGTCCCAGCCTTAAAATAATTAGCTGTAAGAACATTATCCCATAGCCTTATTAAATACGTGTTTAGATCCATTAAAAGAAATGCACATAGACGGCATTACCTTGAGATATTCTGCCTCCATTAATGAATATGTATATGATATAATATAATATAATATAATAAATCAACCTTGGTGTTAAAGGCTGCAGGATATTGCAGAAAATAGATTTTTTTATTTATCATCAGTCTGCCCACTATATCTAAACAACTGTTGGATGGATTGCCATGAAATTGTGTGCAAACATTTATGATTCACAGATGATGCACCATACTGAGTTTGGTGATCCTCTGACATTTCCTTTAGCGCCACCAGCAGGTCAAAGTTTTCACTTATCCAGTGAAATAGCTCAACATCCACTTGGTGAATTGGCACTAAATTTCGTACATACATTGATGATTCCCAGACGATGTGTCCAAATGTCTTTGGTGATCTGACTTGTTGACTTGTTGATGTTGATATTTGTGGTTTTGAGTGACAAAAACACCGACACATCTCTGACAGTATGATAATAATGCACTTTGCGTGCCTAGTCCGATAGTCTGTAGATTATGTAGCCTGTAGATAAGATATATTTTAATAAAATACACAGTACCGACAGGATACAGTAAAGCACAGAGGCTGTTTCCATGCTGTAAAGCAGACAAGCGCTCACGTCTGCCCGTCTATCCACCTGAGGAGCGCAGTGAGACCCTGCGGATCCCAGCGGGATGTCAGTTGAGTAGGCGGTCCTTAATGTGGCTCAGGACACATTTGCGTAAACACTGCTAAAAGAATGTGATCATATGTGACCCAGACCAACTCTAAATGTGGTCCGTGCGATCACACCTGTACTTAGAGCTGTCCTCTTGTGATCCGATCACTCAGGACGCATGTTAGTACCAGGTCTGAACAGGGCTATAGGCTGCATACACACCAAATCTGGCGTTGTGGCAAAAACCCCAGTCCTACTATTCATTTGAATGTGGCTCGTGCATTTTGGGTGCGGCGGTGGGGACCGCAGGGGATGCCAAAAAAAGAAAAAAAACACACCAGCCTGTGGCGAAAAGTTAAAACCAAATAAACTTTTGGAGAAACGCACCCAACGTCACATTGCGGTGGCCAATCGTGCAACCGGCGATCCAGAGCTGTACAACCCAGCCCTGAGGGAATACTAACGTTGTACAGTCACTCGACATTAATGGGCCATTTAAGTGACACTCCCACACAACCCTGCACCGGGGCACATGATTATCTTCTGTGTCGTGTGAGTTGGACTTGTTTGTCTTAAGCATTGATTCTCTGTAAGTTTTAGTTTAATTAAATTTTATTGCAAGCATTACCGTGTTCAAGTACCCTTCAACAAATCCCTGAATCCCAGCCCGCTGCAGCAGAGCTCCTCTGTAGGTGTCCAAACAAAAAGAGAATTTGCCAACAGGGATCAATAAAGTATCACATTATGTTATTAACCCTGAACACCGTAGGCAGAAATCCTGACGCTCTGAGGCTCGGAACAACTGCTTGAGTTACACATTTTTACTCCACTTTACCTCTTGATGTTGACCCCCGCCCACGTAGCCCTACTGTACCTCCGCTGAAGAGCAGCCGGCAGATGGGATGCCTTGTTGCTATGCTGATTCTGTCCTACATTCTTGTCCTCTACAACTTTACAACCCATCGTTCTCATCCAGTAACTGATTGTCTGCTAAACAATGAGGCCAAATTGAGAGAATGTTTGGCTAATACATAAGTAGTTATAATTATAAAATCCATAGAAATCACTTCTTTTGCAACACATTCTGAACCCCCTAAATAGCATCCCAAAATCCTCCCTCTCTCAAGCAGCTTCTCAATTTGCTCACAATGAATCTTATTTGCTGCGAAGGCACAAACTGCGGGTGTGAGGGCTAATTTTGAGTCAGCGCAGGCACTTCCGTAATGAGCCTGAGCATTATTCACTCCTCTACATGCTCCTCTGAATCACAGGGCTCCATTCCGCTGCCATTCCTGTTTATGCTAATGCAAATATTTTCATTATCTCTGCAATAAGACGTTTAACAGGCACTCTGCTCCTCAGCCTGCTGAAGAGCGGCTATAATTAGAGTCAGCCAGGCGGTGAGGCGGGGGGGCCTGAACGTCACAGCTGATTTGAATGTGGACAAGTGTCGAACAAGCAGCGATCTGATTTCCACAGAGCTGTCAGGAAATGCTCCTGCATGTGGTCTGGATAATTAGAACGGGGTTTATTCTCACAAGTACAATGGATGTTGAAGAATGAGACCTTGTGACTGCGATGCAAGCGAACTCTCTACGTCCGTAGTAACATAAATGCATACCGTATCATTGTAAATGTCACCCTGCTGGCATTTACCCAGCTTTAGTGTTGCAGCCACATTTCTGAATGTGGTGTTTTTATGTAAATCTTTGAGACGTGAGAGCTGCAGTAGTCCTAAACCTGGATTCAGACCTAGGTTTTAGTCATACACACGGGCTTAATCGGCTTCATCGTCTGTGACTACTCAGTCGACTTGAAATTCTTGAAGTGGAGCCGTTGTTTTTTTTAAGAGGCTAGATCTATGAAGAACTTTGTGCTCTTGTAAACAATTTTGTCTTCTTGTATACAAGTTCATCATAAACACATTGGTTGTATAGATATTAGGGCTGCAATAATAACGCATTAACTCAAATTCATTTTAATGCCACTAATTTCTTTAAAGCATTAATGCAACTTGCGATTTTGAGGTTGTAGCTCAGTTGTAGAGCTAGAGAGAAGATACTGGCATCATGTGAAACTAGAAAAAAACTATTGAATCCATTGGTACCAATCATGTCATACTAGTTTGTCGGGAAAGAGGCTAAATAACGCTCCAAACCTACGCTAAATTTTAGCAAGGAAAAACTGGCATGGCCATTTTCAAAGGGGTCCCTTGACCTCTGACCTCCAGATATGTGAATGAAAATGGGTTCTATGGGTACCAACGAGTCTCCTCTTTACAGACATGCCCAACTTATGATAATCACATGCAGTTTGGGGCAAGTCATAGTCAAGTCAGCACACTGACACACTGACAGCTGTTGTTGCCTGTTGGGCTGCAGTTTACCATGTTATGATTTGAGCATATTGTTTTATGCTAAATGCAGTACCTGTGAAAGTTTCTGGACAATATTTGTCATTGTTTTGTGTTGGTAATTGCTTGAAAAATTGCTTGAAAAATCTCCCTTTTAAGGCACATTTTGTACAGATAAAAGATATGCGTTTAATTTGTGATTAATTACGGGGTCAGTGTTTCAAGACGATTGGATGGTTTGTCGACATCGCCGCATTTTACCGCATTTAACTACGTTAACGTGGTCGAAATCATCACTGAAACTCAGGCCATTGGATTTTCTGATTGCCAGATAGTCTATATGAAGAGAAAAAATAAATAACAAGTAGCTGAATCTTCGTATTGAGCAGACAAATCCAAGTCAAATCAAAAAATTCTTATTCGGTTACAGCCCTACTGTTCTGTACGAATCACAGTACATTAGGGCTTTGAGCTAAATGCTAACACGCTTGCAGTGACAATGTTAATAAGATGATATTTAGCAAGAATAATGTTTACCATATTCATCATCTTAGCGCATTAGCATGCTGGCATTTGCTAATTAGCACTAAACACAAACTACAGCTGAGCTGAACGGAGATGTCAGTTTGCAGGTGGTGCATAAACAAATGAACAAATCTCAACCTAATGATGATGCTGCTGTAGATGAATCACAAAAGTTATTACAATTCATCCCGAGGGGAACATGAATTTCTGCACCACATATCACGGCAGTCTATCCAACAGTTTGTCTACACCGTTGTTCACTGCAGCCATCTTTAGGGCTCTCAATCAGTGCTGAGGACGTTAGAAACACATCTGTTCACCTTGAAAACACAACATGATTAAATGCAGAGTTTGTAAAATGAGATTCAGCGGGAGAAAACTGGTTTAAGCTAAACTGAATTTGACCGAGACGTATTGAGACATTTGTATCTCGAACAAAACACCCGAGAGCTGTAACTCTGTAAGTCTGAGAGCTGCAGTAAATAAACAAAATGAAAAGCACGGCGACCTTAAATGCACCGTGATATTTAGACCTTTAAAGATATTTTTTCTAAAACCAGCCGTCTGCGACCGCGAGGTGAAAATTAAACTGGCTTGTTAACATTTCTCATTTAAAGTAATGTACACTGCTCGCTCCAAGCTTGTTCACCCATCGCAGGTTGAGAGGTTTTTAATAATGAATGATAATCTTACAAATCCATTTTGGGGGACGCCGGAGGAAAAATGGAAACATTGTTTTTTCCACATATTTATTAGAACATTCAAACTGTCCTTCAGTTTTATTATTTCAAACTCTGCTAACGTGCTGTTTTTCTTCAGCTGCTCTAAATTCATCTACATGATCTAGTGTGCAGTTAATCACTCGAACAATTAAGCATACTATATCAGCACATAACGAATAGCATCACTATAAAAACATGAACCTCCCTTCATAAAGCGCCAGGGCTTGTTTTGTCTCCATGTGATGCGTTGGAGTTGTGGTGCTGTTGAGGGAGCCTGCTGGGCTTCTCTGGCAGCAGCTCTGTGAAGTCTTTACCTTTTTGTCGACTGTCAACACAGGGAAGGATATGTTGGTGAAGTGTTTATGTTGTGAGACAGGTGCTACTACTACAACAACAACACGGGGGGTGAGAGCTGCTCGCTGGAGACGAGAGTGTTTTTCTACCGATTTGACTTTGGCTGTTTCCAAGTTTATAGATTGAAGGGAGGGATCATCTTTCCCCGACTATCATCACTGTCAGTGCTAAAAAGTTTGCATGCATTTGACTTTATTATCGTGGAGTAATAAGTAGTATTATGAAGTTTTTAAGATATGAGTTTCCATCCTGCCTGTTTGATTTGAAGTCAACGGATTTATTGTTATCCAAATCTTTATTATTCTTCAGATTCCGTACGTTGTTTTGGTCGTCTGCTGCTTCCGCTTACCTTCAGCTACAGAAACCATTCAAATATCACGATGTTCAGCTCTTTAAAGGACACGTGTGCACTTATACTCTTATACTTTTTAAAGGAACGATGTGAAACTATTAGAGGGACCCATAGGCAGAAATGGAATATAATATTAATGAGTATCTTCTCTTTAGTGTTTAATCACCTGAAAATAAAATACTTGTGTTTTCGGTCCTCTTAACGGAGCTGCCATATTGCTCCGCCATGTTTCTACAGTAGCCCAGAACGGACAAACCAAACACTGTGTTAACTTTTCCTTCTTGGGCCGGACTCGATAACATTACTCGCTCCAGAATTAACCTCAGCTGCCGTGAAACAAGACGTAGGAAACCTCTGATGGTCTTGAGGAGCTGCATTATTTATTTCTGCACGAACGGCAACTTCCACTGAACATTCACTTGATATTCTCAGAGCTATACTATCTCTGTCTTCTGCTCCACTTGCTCACTTGCTCGCTCACACATTCGCCGCCACTCTCATTCACCATTCACGATTTTCGTGTCGGCCCACGGGAGAGGTTTCACCACTAGATGTTGCTAAATCCCACACAGTGTTCCTTTCAATTATGAAGCTTTTTCCATATTTCTTTTACAATGTAAGTCAGTGGGAGACATCTTCAAATCCTCTCAAACCAACTCCCCTTCGAAATGCTTCCACATACTTTGAGCTACAGATGTCATTTAAACTAAAAAAACACTGAAGTTGTGTCACATAATATAGTAATTGTTTGCGAGCAATCTCATTTTGAATTTATTAAAAATAAGGAATGTAAAATGAGTTTGCTTGATAGTGTATGTTGATCTCATCAATTATCACTACTGTGAGAGGAATCATATTTCATTTAATATTGTACTGTAGTAGCATTATTGCCTAATATTGAATGATTGCCCTAAAAAAATAACTCATTTTCAAGATTTATGCCCCTAATATGCTGCGTTGACACGGTCACTCTGATTTCCAGCCGTATCGTGAGACCTCTAGATTTGTAATTTTTCTTTTTCATCCCATACACATAATAATTGCTTCCAGCAGCAGTATCGTTCTCAGTTCTCAGTGTATCAGTATCAGTTATCAGTAGCTGCAGTGGAACTGGCATTAGCTGGGTTAATTCACTTACGTGTGGCTTGTCAACAGTAATCATGTGGTCATATCTAAATACTTTGTCATCCAGTAGTACATTGCTGTTTGGTAGATGGCACTGGTGGGCGAGCGGAGCGTATGTCTGTCTGGGCCGTGGCGTGGCAGCAGGGTCTCCGTGCCAGTGATGTCAGTGATGCTCGTGTCTGCCACAGTTATTACTGGCACCGTGTCGTTCTCCGTCTGCCAGCAGCGCTGAGCGACCGGCCTGGCTCTGTCGGTCCCCTCCTCATCCCCTCTGTGCTGCTGCTGCTCGAGGTTATTTTACTGGGTTGCAGCAGTGAAACCAGAGATGGTGTTTGGTGGGAGTGGGGAGGGGGGAGCTGCCTGGTAACATAAAAGCGCTGTGATGTAATGAGCAAAATGATACTTCGTGCATCAGCTCCTAAGGCGTTGAGGTCATACGCCGGGTTGTAGCAGTGCCACTTTACCTATACTTCCTGTCTGAACAATGAACAGTGGGTGAGACAACAGGAGCTATAGGTGAGAGATGAGTCACTGATGAGCTAAAGAGCAAGCTGCATTATGCAAACTGTAGATGCACCTGTGGTTAAGATACTGGATCCAGTTGTATAGACTGGGAAAAAATCCAATTTGATCCATTGTGATGCATGTATCTTTTTCTAGTAACCACATTGGCACAACCCTCCCGCCTAATGTTGGGCACACATTACAAGAATCAAACCGATTCGGTTTCGATTCCCCTCCTCCCGACAATCGTCAGCAAAGCCCAAATTTTTTTGATGATTCTAAAGATTATCTTTCCAGATATTCCTGCTGTGTGACGTATGTTAAGAGTGTATTTTACATCCCCCGATCGGCTCAGAAGTCCATCCTGGCCGCACCGATTTCAAATCGAGCGGATATCCTGTTGTGTGCGGGGAACCCCGAGGACAGCCGATGACGAGAACCAGGCTGACTGAAGCGGAAGGACAACCGCAGCCGTTAACGGCGGCCTCGGCTAATGCATGAGCTAATGCAAAACGCGAAGCATAAAGTATTAGTAAAATGGATTCTTCTTTTTTTCCTCATTCATTTTCAATTCAAAGTAGTGCAAAAACTAACATCGCTAATTCTTCCTGCCTGTTGTCTGCCATGTTTGTTCACGTTTGATCGCAAGAGATTGCGAGATATACGTTTTTTTCCGGAGAGTCAGGACTCTTGTTGTTCATGAGATACCGGACCGGATATCGGACCGATACTGACTCAAAAAGCTGGATCGGGTATCGGTGACAATGGGGCCGATCTACTCAATTCAGGCTTAAACATTATATTCTGGACCAATTTATTGCTGCATTAAAAATGCCGATACCCAAAGCCCAGGTATCGCTATCGTTATTGGGACTGAAAAAGTCGGATCGTGCATCCCTAAATCGTTCACCACACATAGAAACAAAACTGTTAAATTTAACATAACATGTCGTTATGTGTGGGGTCTCTCACATTTTCAACATCTGTTAAGATTTGTGATTAAAAAAAAAGCTCAACAGTCCCCATGCACTGAAAAGGAAATGTGGCACAAAAGATGAACATTATGGGTCAGCATGATGGGCTGAGGTGGGACACAAGAGATTTGTAATAACCCTCATTACAATGATTTTGGTCACACAGGTAGCATTCAGCTCACACTCTGCCACAGCGGCAGATATGTCTTTTACCACTTAGCCTGACAAAACCTCTGCGGACTTTTATACACCTTTTATTTAATCAAACAAGGGGGGGCAAATCCTGAATGCTTCCCAGCCTGAGTGGGAGTGAGGAACGAGAGAGTGTGAGAAAGAGATGGACGGTGAGAAACTCAAATGAAAGAGGCTGTTTGTGTTTGTGATGTTTGCCGGGTGTGTGGGTGGGTAGGTGGTAGCGGATGGCTGTGAAACCTGAACAAGAGATGGTGGCAGCAGCAGCAGCAGCAGCAGCAGCAGCATGGAGCTGAACCAAATGTGTCATCGTCTCATGCTCACTGGGCCAAGGAAGGAATGTATTGGCAGCGGCGACCTGCGAGGAATTCAGCAGGGCGACTAGAGTGCATGTGTGTGCATGTCTATGTGTGTGTGTGTTTGTAGTGGTCAGATTGTATTCCATCTCTTCACCCCCCCTGGCCAGTTATAGGACCGAGCTACAGTAGCATGCTGGCGCTCCCTCCTCCTACAGACAGGAAGAGTTCTTGCAGCGTTCGCCCACATTCACATGCTCGGAGGGGAGCTAAAGTAATGAAGGCGCAGCAGTGACCGTGTGGACACAGGTAAACAAAAATAAATAGAGAAATCAGTCGGGGCTTTTCTGTTCTCTGCTTTTCGTTATGCCGAGGAAACTTCATGCATCTTTTCCTAGTTCTACTTTTGCAGTGGCAGAACAAGGTGGAAGTGGGCTCTTCTGTTACAGCAGCGGCACTGAGCTGCTCTGTCTCTGCTGCCAGCCACCAGCTGTGCAACACATAGTGTCTTGCATGCTTGATAGCTCTGCAAATATAAGTTTATTTTGTATCTCTGCAGCCCAGCTAGTCCACGATAGTGGGCTTTTCAGCTTGACATAGCACTGGTGTTTATATGTCTGTCTGACAGATTTGCGGCGCAACTGTGCAAGATGCAGTCACGAAACTTTACAAGTGTGAAGTTTAGATCAAGATAAAGGTAGAGTTTGAAGATGGGCGTGGTCCGAGCGAGGGCACCGTGAGTAGGAGAGTAGAAGTGGCGAAGGGGCCGTTGGCTCCTCTTTACGCCCCTGGTCTGATTTGCCGTCGCAGCTGGTGTAATCCCATCGCAAGATGGTCTTTAGTTTCTTTTTGTTTTTGCAAATTTTGGGCAGTATGCCTGATCTATTGTGAAACTATTGAGCTGTGATTTGTGGGTTTAATCTACCATAACCCTTTTTGTATAAAAAGTTTGCATGTTTGGATGACTAATAATTCATATAATGCAGTATGAAGTATTGTTCACATTTGTCTTGTAAATGTCTGTCATTTTTAGAAGATACATTCATTACTTTTTATAGTGAAATATATTGTAAAGACATGATTGCAATTCTCTTGGCCTATTCCGATTTCCGATCTTCTAAAAAAGTCTGATCTGCCGATTCTGATTTTCTTTCTAAGAACTATAATAGACAGCAAAGCATCAGACAAACTTTTTTTCACCACCTCCCGAAAAATTATTTCAACCGTCCCGAAACTTTGTCATCTATTTTGTTTACTTTACTTTGATTAAAAAAAACTTGGCATTAGTTGTTTTATATATGTATTATAAGCTGCTTAGAGGTAGTGTTAGTAAGTTCATCAGGTCATAATTCCCTCTCTGAGTCGTATTTTATATTGTGGGAACAGATCAGCTGAAAAATGTTTGGTCTTGTAGTATAATCAGTAATCAAACTACTATTTCATTCAATATAATGAAAGATTCCAGAGCTCAGTTGTATGTATTCAATTTACAATGTGAGAATATCAAGCAGTTTGTTCCATTCAGTGTTTGGCTTTCATTTACGTTTTGTTAAATAACTACAGTATGCATCGACTCATTGGCACTAATACATTCAGATTGTGCTTTGAGAATCTTTGCAAAACTATTTCCATCTCAAAGTTGATGCTGCCGGTGAGAGCTGGAGGCTGAGCGCATCATCAGGGAGCTCTTCTTCCCGTCAGTGGCTGTTAAATAATCAGAGCGGCGGTGCCAGCGGTGCCGCTCTGCAGGCTGCCAAAAATCAACCGTGATGATGTTTTAACCTCCTTTTGTCCTGCGGCCAAATCAGGACCCTTTTTACAGCTGTGGCATTGTGCAACTCAATTAGCTGGTTTTTATTTAAACATTAGGCCGTGCACCAATGTGCCATTTAGTTCTTGGCAGAGGTGTGTGTGTGTGTGTGTGTGTGTGTGTTCATGTGTGTGTTTATGTGTGAGTCTGTTATCAGATTAGTGAAAGGAAATGACTAGTGCTGGTGTGCGCTCGCTCCCCAATGGATTTTAAATTACATTTTTTTTTACAAAGAGCACATTTTGTTGGCTCTCTAGTTGAATTGTATTAGAGACCAGCCCGTGTTAAACTGGACAAATGTGGAGTTTTGAAGTGTTGGGTCATTTTGCCAAGAAGGGAAGAGTCATTTGGCTTTTTATTGTAATTTCTTTCCAATTAAGGTTTGCACTCGGTGTTCTGCTTTTCAGACTTGGAAAGGTCACAGTGTTCAAAATAACTTCTACTCTGAGTGCATTTTTATGAGCAATTTTTTTTTTTTACCAAAGATTTTCAACACTGGTGATGTTCGCTCACCTAGAGTGCTGTGAAATTTTAATTTAGTATTAATAGTTTACGCTCTCTTGCACCCTCACCCACACATACTGTACATGTAAGCATCTCCCTCTCTCTGTTCGTGCCTACAGTAATACCTTACTGTACACACACACACACAATATGCACACTCACATACTTTGTTAAACATGTACAGTGAGCTCTGAATGGCAATGACCTTGCCGTGTTTCCCCATACTGCACCGGCAGCACCGCTCCCCGCCCGCTCTCCCTCCCTCGCTGCACTTCAAACACATTTCATCTGGAAAAAACCCTTTAAATAGACGTGACCTTTGACTTTGAGAACACCCACTCGCCAAATCATTCAGAAACACACTGTCGGCTACACATCTGTTAAAGCGCGGGCAAGGTGGCAAACGATACGAAGACAAATACCTGCTATTTATCGGAGATGAGAGATGTGGGCAAAACCATCAGGAAGAGGTGTGGCTTATCGGCGATGGTGACACATTGATCGGTCCAGCATCAATATAGAGAAATGTCAGAGCCTCTTTTATGCAGCTGACCCAAAAACATGCTATTGACTTCTTTTGTAACTTGAGTTAGTTTACCTTGCTGTGATGACACTTCTATCAAGAGCTTTCCCTGCCTTTCATCTCACAGGCTCTTCAGAATAAATCCAAGTACACATAGCAGCAACCTGATTGTGTCAAAAAACAACAGGGTTTCTTTCATGCAACTGTGACTGATTTTGGAGATTCATTTGAACTCTAAATTTGTAATATTTACGTTTATTATTAATATATCGGCCAGCCAAGGTTGGCGATATAAAACTGGCCACCGTCAGCTCAACAATCAACCAACCGTCCCCCCAAGTTTCAGCTAGGAGATGCATCGTAAAAAAACACACTCCATTAAAACTCGACAGAAACAAAATAAAACCTGCCAAAACCGTCCTGGTTAGGCTCTCTCCACTGTTACAACCACTCTCTCCACTGTTACAACCATCACCAACTCTGGTTTGGTCTAAATAAACCCTTAATTCATCAAGTTAGATGTGAAAATGTGACAGCTATACACTTCCCTGCTGTCTCTCTCTCTGCCTGCTGAGTAACGTCTCTCGTTCTTCGGAGGCAGACCATTAAATTAGCAAAATAAAATCACCCACAAAAGAACAACCGGCGATGTACTCAGCCGATAGCTGATATATTCGTTCAACCCTACTTCCAACACACCAATAAAGGCTGAAAACAGACGTTGGCCTTTGAGGTTTTTGCTGGAAGCCATTATCAAACAGTGAATTTGTAGGTAATCAGGTCATCAATAGGCAATTACAAAGATCACTGACAGCCAATCATGACTCAGCGTGAACTCTAGCAGCAGAGCAAATGTCTGAAAATCCTCCAGTGGCAGTTTGATGTCTGACTATAAAGTTATTGGCACAGTTTCACTCCGGCTTTGAAACTCTTTTTGGCAATAGGACAAAAAGGAAGATGGACCCAAATTAGACTTTCAATTAAACCCCCGCGACAACGTAGTCGGGGGTACATAACGCTCCGTGCGTCCCTCCGTCCGTCCCTCCGTCCGTCCTTCCTTGAGGAACTACACATTTGGTATGGTGGTTGACAGTGTGGTCTAGTTCCATTAGTTCCAAAAGGGCAAAACCTTTGGCGCTACTTTCGTAGGGGTCAAACAGTGAGCGGGGTTACTGTATGTGAGCCATGTTCACTTTTGCCTTTTTGGTTTTAGAGTTGCGAGTAATGATTAGTTTTATTATTGATTAATCCATTGATTATTTTTCTGAGCAGCTGACATTGATTTTAGTCTATAAAATATCAGAAAATAGTGAGCAAGTCCATCAAACCAAGGTGGTGTTGTGAAGATATTCAATTTATTGTGATATAAATACTCTAATAAAAATACTTTTCAGTCAGTCGATCAATCATTTCAGCAGGTTTTTTCTGTAACTTGGCTACAAGGACAAACAGGAGCAAAACAACCGGAGTTCCTGGAGAGACACGCTGACACCCAAATCATATGACACAGCAGGTGCAGTGTGTGTGCGCTTTACGCCAATGAGAGAGACCATGTGTGGTATGTGTGTACATGCGTGATCATGTGTGTTTGCATGAGAGGTTGGACGTGTTGTGCGAGGGCTGTCATGGACAGCGGCGTGTTTACGTAACCCCGGAGGTTTTACCGCCCCGTCCTTCATAAATGTCATGCGGACATCGACGGGGGCAAAAAAGTCAAACGCAGAGGCCCAGAGCTTAGCAGCTGACAGCAGGTCAACGGTCAAGATTGTCTTGTAAGAGGAAGGTTCGGTTTTAATTCCCTAATGTCACGCGTGCCTTTTGAGGAAGAAACAAAGTCCACTTGAGCTGCAGGGGAGCTAGACTGATAAATGGAGATCAATAGAAGACCAACAAATCACAAAATGACTAAACCGGCTTGAAAGGCAGAGTGGTCTGCTTTTTTCCTCAGATGACAAAGAAATGAGCCGTTTTGTCTGAACAGCTTGTTAGAGTTTCTGTGTTTGGTTAAGAATAACATGGCATGAAATCACTAGTTGCGTATCTTCTTTTAGATCTTCCAGTTACATTGTCACAAAACCCCAAATTAATGTCTGAGACTGGATGCTGCTGTGAAAGGGAGAGATGTCAACGTGATGAGCCTCTTTATCTGAACTGTTTGTCTGGATTCTTTTATATAACAAAGGCTGTTGTATCAATAACAAAAGTTATTTTTTGACTTTTCAGTCGACATCTCAGAAGTTACACAAGACGAGAAGCTGCGATGGATTTGATGGTTATGATGGTTTTGATGGAGGCATATGTTCCCTGCTGGGATCGGTGCTGAAACAGGTGCCAGAATCCCAGAAAGAAATCGATGCTCCTGTATACAGCGTGTCTGAGCTCAGCTGATTGGTGCAATCAGTCTAGTGTTGGTTGAAAGTTGAATCTGAGAAACCCTGCTGGAGCAGATGGAGCTGAGTTTGTCCCGACATGTTTGGCTTCAGATTTGTGGATTCAAACTGACACTAAATGGTGACAGGAACGACTCTGCGAGTTTGATTAATTCGTTGGATTGATGTGTTGCAGACAAATAATTAATGCCAACACGTTTCAGTGCATCAAGCTTGACATCTTTTTATTAATGACGAGCTGATTGATCCGCTGTTTCCCTATAATAGACTGTATCAGAATCCCTGTAGTAGAATCAGTTGTACTGTCTTGTAGACACATTTTCGATGAAAGATTGTTGTCAGCGCAGAGCTAATCGCAGTGTCAAACACATCGGACTCCGCCACTAAGAAGAAAAACTAAACCACTATATAGACAGGTACACATAAACCATCTCAAAAACAAGGTTTGATTTCATGAAAATCTTAAGGATTAAAGTGTCAGTAGTCAGTATATTTTTGGCATCATTGGGCAAAACAATTCACAACAACCTTTCAGCATATTGTAATTCAAGTGTTCTGAGAGAAAACTAGACTTCTGCACCTCCTCATGGCTCTGTTTTCAGGCTTTAGAAAAGCTAGTCCGTGACGGGAGACTTTGGCCAATCACAGTTATTTCATTGAGAGAGCGTTCCTATTGGCTGTGCTCCGGTCATGTGACCAGTACTTGGCGTTCCTTCACCAGATTTCACAATGGCGGCGGCGTCACAAACTTTCTCATGTTACAGCTAAACCGTGCACTACTAGATGATTCTGAAAACTCTTGAGGAGAGAAATAGGCATTAACGTAACATAATATTGATTCATATTTGATCGGCGCTGCCTAGTTTGACCGTTTGGTCAGAGCTGGTGAGTGATTGACAGCCAGCTCTCATAGACGGCAGCTGGACAGCAGACCTCAGATCAGCTCTGACTGGGTGTTTTCCTCCGGTCTGTGAAATCTTGCTGATGCCGTTAGGAGCACCGGAGGACACAGAGGCACATGATTTTTTTCAGGTTACCTGTTTCATGTACTACTGTCAGGATATAGCGACTGTTTTATAAAAATACGTTTTTTTAATCATATTTTTTCTCCAATCTCACCTACTTCAGCTTTAACTTTAACATTTGAGAACACTGTCTTACTTTGTTAAATGAAAATTAAAGGTTTTTAGAATAAAGTATCATTTTCATATTGGCACAAAACTCTTTTCTAATCAGTGGGAGTTTGGCTTTTTTTTTTTTATAAATATATGGTTGTTATGTAAGTCTCTCATGGCTGGAGAGCTAACAGGGAAAGGTAGAGTAGTGCCTCAGTTGTCCTTGCAGATTAAAGTTTATGGGACAACAGAATGGATGAGTGGAAGCTGCACTGTGTGCTTTTAGCTGATGCTGTGTTTCAGGTGCACTGAGCTCTTAGCCTCAGTCAGCTACAGTACAATAATGTGAGATATAATACATGATGAACACGATGAAAGCTTTTGGATTCAAAGCCTTCGAGCACTTATATTCTCATCTGACCCTCATGGGCTACATTTTGAATGCCTTTTGTAAGTTTTTGATTGTGTACAGTGAGTTATACAAACTTCATCACAGCTCTCACCTTGTTAAATGTACCGTATTAGCTTTCCGGGTACTCCAGCCCACAACGCCACATAAGAGGACACGTCAGAACAAACAGAAACTCTTGTTATAAAACCAAACAGAACTTTTCTGATAAATTTATGAGTCAGCAATTGTATATATGTATATATATAAAGGGTAAATCAATCAATGTGCTAGCAGCGTTTATTCGTGAGTAGCTGTTTAAAAATGGTCACTCCAGGTAGAAGCCCTCTGCTCTTTCAATCTGCAGCAAACTGACACAAAAAGTGACGTTTCCATTCATGTATTAGACACTTATACTTTTGTGTCATCCAACGCTACTGAAGCTGCACTATTCTCGCTGTGAGAATGAGACACAATGGACTCAGAGATGTAAGGTACATTCTGAACACGTCTCTTATTACCTGTATTAAAGGGCATTGTTAAAACGGCGCTTTATAAAAAGCTTTTAGAGCCACTTTCAATCCGTTTTTCCTTCACAGTTCAGGTCATCGTTGCCTCATCTCCACTGAAATGACACCATCACGTCTATTATATCTCGTACTATTTTTGAACCTCGCTGCAGAGGTGGGATCACAGCCGCTGATAAACAACCTCCCAGGACACCGACATGCTATTCTCATTCATATTGTGTGAGCAATCAGACATGGATTTATCAGTTTCCCAGGAGGAGTGCTTCACATATCAGCTGAGACATAAACAAGCCTTTTGTGTGAATTTGCTGCGATCAATATCTTGAGATTTACTGCTTGGCTCACTGAGAGGATTTGAGGTGTCCTCAGCGGTCATGAATACCTTATAAATACCATTTTAATAGTCTGGCAAGGAGATCAGAGTTAATAGGTTTAACGTATTGCATTTAATTTCATAAGCGCTCGCTGAATACTGCATGCATCTATTAGTTCTCACACATTTGTGTGAATGAGAGAAGTCTTACGGCTGTCATCGTGGCGTAATTCACATTATTTCTTAACACGTTTATCGTGTTTGATTTATTGTATTTACGTCGCGGTGTTTTGCGTGATATTAATTAAAACAGAGGTGTTTGAGCATGCTTTGCTTCACACATTCACACTTTGAAGTTGTAGATAATCGCTGTCCTGCGGAGCAGTGTAAAACAAGTGCCTCGCTGAATGACACTGTTTTTAGTGGAATTGATTCACATTAAACTAATAATAATGTTAATGGTGTCTTAATCCTGTTAGTATCATTAATGTAATTTAAAGCTACGGTGAATGTATTTTTAGAAAAAAAATGTGTTATATTTGTTGAAATTCTCTTTACGTCTCGACAGCAATCAATACATCAAATGCTCTGACAAAAAAAAGAAGAAAAAAATCTGGTATTTGTGGCTGTCGCAGGACTGCAATAAGCTCGTCCAATCGGGTTTAGATACCTAAAGGGACGGGCTGTCAGCGTTCCCATTCTTTCGGTCACTACCCAAAGCTCATGACCATATAGCTGAGGTTTTTTTTTTTTTTTAAATATAATCCATTTACACAATCCACCAAAGACCTCTTACATACATATTCATAACTTTTAAAAATGTGTGTCACCAGGGGTGCTCCAGGTAGCTCACCTGTTAGAATAGGCACCTCATGTACCAAGGCTGAGTCCTTACCGCAGCGGCCCGGGGTTCCAATCTGACCCGTGGCCCTTGGCTGCATGTCGTCCCCTCTTTCTCTTTCATTTCCTGTTTTTTTTCCTGTCATTTATCCTGTATATGTTATAAAGGCAAAAATAATAATCTTAAAAAAGTGTCACCATAGCCAAATACTATAGATAGATAGATAGATAGATAGATTTGTATTTCATTTTTTATGTTTGTTATCACCAAACATTCTGCCAGAAAGAAGGAAAAAGTTTTAACAATGGTACAAAAAATGGTAATATATGAACTGTGTGTTTTTGCTTCAGTGGTTTACTTCCAACAGGTTGTAATGACTTCCTCCAGATCTGTAACACACACGACTTCACCTGCATCGACCCAGGAAGTCGTGTATCGGTAAACCAGCGCTTACGAACTGCAGCTGCCGTTTAGCATCGGCTGTTGAATTTGTGTCTGAGTCATAAGTCACGGCTCGGAGGCCTCTCAGGACGATCTGTTTTCCTTTCCGTGCTACAACTGATCGATTATAATCCCATCCTATTCAGACAGTTATTAATTCTTGGAGCGCCTCAGACGGGGCTGCAGGGCTCCTTGTTATGTTGAAACAGAAAGCGTATCCCCCTGAGGCGAAGCTACTATCTGGAGCGCTGGGTGTTTTTGTCCCGTAAAACACACACACTCTGACGGCATGACTAACACTATCTCCAGTATACTGAGCTGCTCTCTTCCCTTGTGCAAAGGTTCTCCATGCTCCTGAACACCCTTTTTTTTATGCGTTTCACTCTGTAGCGATGTTTTATGGCCAGCTGTCAAACATTCATGTGTAAATGTGAGTACAGTCCCCAGTGGACCACTGCAGGTGATTCGTCAGGGCTTATGAAAACTATAAATTCTTTACATTATGTTCCGGATGTTCTTTTTTTGCTCAGTACCTGACAGTCGAACACACGGCCGGGAGCAGTTGAGAATGACATTATGCAGACAGCAGGAAGAGAAAAAGCCAAACTCCTCCAAACCTCAGGAGAAACTAAAATGAAGAGGGATTTTTCATGTTTTTTTAGTTTAAATCAGTGGACTGCAGCTGGGTCTGAGAAGTGAAGCCAATGCTGAGGTGCCTTAAACTTGCATTCTTTCTAATAGCCAGCAGGGGGCGACTCCAAGGCTGATTGTATAGAAGTCTATGAGAAAATGAGCCTTCTTCTCACTTGATTTATTCCCTCAGTGAACATTGTAAACATGAGTTTATGGTCTCAATCGCTAGTTTCAAGTCTTCTTCAATACAGCATGATGTTCATTTAGTAAATTATGGTCCCATTTAGAGTCAAATAGACCATAAAGCAGGGGATGCTTTAGGGCGGGGCTACCTTGTGATTGACAGGTCGCTCTTGACGGCGTTGTCCTGTCTGGGAGTTTGTCTGTGTTTTCGTCTTACAACTTTAACCCTTTCACAGTGTGTTTTCAGTTCATGAAAGTTATAGTAGTTAATATTTTGGTCTCCTAAAAATGTCTTATTCAGCATTAGATTGTACTTAGCTCCACCCTCTCAAGTCGCTCTTGGTTTCACAAAACCAAGATGGCAACGGCCAAAATGCTGAACTTAAAGCTTCAAAACGGTCGTGTCTAGAAGGTAACCCACGAGTTGTGGAAACTCTCGCGAGATGGTTAAGGTTAGGCATTGATCTCGAATAGTTAAGGTTAGGATAGGTTGTCGGGCAGAGAGTCTCGCGAGAGTTTTGCAAGTTTTTGCAAATTTCGCAATTTGCGTGTTACGTTCTAGACACAACCCTTCAACCCTTCAACCCTGTCAACCTTCGGACAAAATGCCGAACTCAAGGCTTCAAAATGGCAGTCCACAAACCAATGGGTGATGTCACGGTGACTACGTCCACTTCTTATATACAATCTGTGGTTTAAACCTTGTATTTTGTGTTTCTGGTTGGTGCTCCGTATGTCTTTTCAATGATATCCATGCAGGAAACCAGCATGACTGGATTTAAAATCCAGTGCACAAGTGTTGAGCTGCAGGTCCTCTTTTGGCCTCTGACTGCAAGAAAACTTGATGAAACCACAAGTCATTGCACATGATGGTCTCAGATTTGTCTTGTTTTTTAATGCATATTGGTTAAAGACTGTTTAAAGTTAACGGTGCCCAACGGGTGGTACGCTTGGGTATTTGATTGAGTAGTATGTCAGTCGATTACACCCACATCAGCTCCTCCTGGGCCTCACTGTCGCTTAATGAAACCCAAAATCTAAATTTGGGGAAAAACAACAAGGTAGTCGCAAGCAGTGAATTCATGAACACGTGAACTGCAAGGCAAAATATCCTTTTAGTAAATGACAAAGATTACTGTTATTAGTACTAGTAATAATAGTGGTAGAGGTGGCTAAGCTGAAAGCAGGGAACACACATCAGTATGAGCTGAAAAGAAGGTGGTAGTGCACTTAGATGTGACCAGATCCATGTGACAACCTGCGTCCAGGTCTCCTGCTGTGAGAGCTAATATTGGCTTTGTAAGTCACTGTTATGGAGGGCCGCTGCTGTCATGTCACCGGGTCTTCTGGGAAACCTTGTAGTCCTGCAGGGTTTGATCTTCTGCTACATCAAGCAGGAATCTGTACAGCGTGAGTAATGTGAGCCGCTGCAGAATGGAAAGCAGCGTTACTACGCATTGATTGTTGTTAGAGACGGGGAAAGGTTTCTGAACCTTTACACACACACACACACACACACACACACACACACACACACACACACGGGGTGTGTTTGCTGAGTGTGCACGGTGTTTCTCATCAATGCTGTGCGTCTGTAGGAGACTGCTAAGCAGCTCTGCTGGAGCACTTCGGGGGCGAGAAGTTTCTGTCAGAGTTCTGTGGAAAACAGCATGCAGCACTGACGCTATTCTTATACTGTATGTTGTCGACACCCCGTTGTCCCTGCATGTAACATTTTCGATGGTGTGAATGAATTATTCTGTATACTAATATCTAAAGGGTTTATATTTATTGAACTGGCAGGAGAAGTGCTATTAGTTTACGTGGCATATTTTTTCACCCAAACGTATTTATATAACCTTATAATTTAGCAACAAACTATGGGTTATTTTCAATACTATTTATTTTTCTGATGAATCGCTTGCTTGTTTGTCTGTTCGTCTGTAGAATATCAGAAAATAGTGAAAAATGTGCATCACAGTTTCTAAGACATGATGTCTTCAGATTGCTTGTTTTCTTCATGCCTGGTTCAGACTACACAATATTTATCTATGTCATATTAGGCGATTGAGAGTCATCAATTCTTGTCTTGACTTGCCCGCTCGACATGACCGACTAGACGTTGGTCCCAGACCAATCATCGCCAGTTGTCTTTCACAACATGCGTGATGTCGTCAGGAAGGAAGCTTGATGCTTATGGCGGTAGCCTACTCACCGGGGGGGCTGAAGTGCCTCTGCGGTTTTATGTCAGCTTTTTTGCTTTTTTCCCTCTGTTGTGGCAGTCCCTCAGAGAACATCTAAAAGGCTGGGGTGTTGTTGCCATAGCTCCTTAAATGTTTTCCTCCATTTCACGATTCAACCTCACAGCACCAACATTGTTCCTTTTTTTGCTTCGCCGCTATTTCGATTTGTTCTTGCCTGTGGATTGCAGATAGCCCTGTGCTCGGCCGGTCAAATTCATGGCTGTCACCATGTCGTGAAAGGCAAAAAACAAATATCAAACATGCTAGACTTTCTGTCATGAGGCGTCCCAGACGCAGCGTCAGTTCTCGTCTACTATGACACATTAGACAAGATAAATCGATCGATTGCCGCCCACAAATTATTATAATAATCATTATCGTTCCCGATCTGAACCGACACCCTACAACGGCCGTGTCGGGCTATAACCGGGCTGATATTGTTTAGCTTGAACCAGCCATCAAACAAACAGTCCAAAATCCAAAGATATGCAATTTACAATGATGTGAAATAAAGAAACGTATTAAAGGATTGATATTCAGCACTTTTATATTCAAAAACTAGCTAGGATTAAGGTTTCCAAAATTCATGTTGTCAGACAAGAACAAGGAAGCATACTGTACCTATTATCCTTTAAAACATTGTATTTTTTTGTTTTAATTCTGTGCTGTCACATTTTATTAGAGATGAACACTGAAGTTAGTCCAGTAACCTCTTTGTTCATTGACTTCAAAGCTGTTGAAACTTCAGTCAATATACCACTGCAGTCATTGTCAACTGTCTGCTGTGAAGCATTCAAGCTCCACATGCACACACGCACACACACACACACACACACACACACACACTGACACACACACACACACACACACACACACACGCACACACACACGCACACGCTGCTACCCTGTGTTGTTTACCCTGTCAAAAGCTTTTACACTCCGGTTGAGGCTTAGAGTGACTGACTGAGTCTGTAACTGATGGAGGCCCCCGGCCGGCACACTGTCCAGCGTTTTGTGCTGAGCCCAACGCTTTGGCTGTACAGGACGGTTTGGGTGGGGTTAGTGGGGTGGGGTCACATTCTACACCGGGCTGGGAAAGTCAGGGACGAAGGGCCCATCAGCGTGGAGAGGCTGAACAGAGCTTCCAAGCCCGCTACTCCTCCGGGGAATGATCGGCTCGTGTGTCCGCTGTACTTGTGAACACAGCGGGGGTGAAAATCCAGGGTGATACCCTCACACGCTGTTTGCAGTGCAGCCCAGGTTTCTAATTTTGTCTCCTGTCTCTCTCTCTCTCCTCCTTCTGTCACTTCAGTCATAACCAGAGGACCACGGCGTTTCGCCATCCTGTGAGCGGACAGATCTCTCCGGAGAACATGGATTTTATCCTGCAAGAACAGTGAGTGATTGAGTTTGTTACTTCTCTGCAGCCCCACACACACAAACAGTAAATATACTGTTGAAATAGAAATAATGATTTGATGTCAGATGCTTTGTGATACATTGACTTTCTCCAGCTGTTGGTATTTTCATCTGTGAGTTATATTATAGTGATGAAATGATGCTGAAAATGAAGCAAATCTGGAAGGATTTAAAGAAAACTCTTTCCTGCTCTTGTAGTTCTGACTGTTTGATGGTTTGTTATAGAGTTGTTTGTAGTTGCCTGACCTTCTATTTGACTGTGACTTTGAAAACATCTTACCCATGCTTTAAAGATATCATTTACATATTTTTTTCCCTTTAAGTTTACTTCTTTATTGAGCGGGTGTATGGCAGCTTTCAAGAAAAGTTCAGGGTTGTTTTAAGTGAAGATGTGGGCCTTTTCATTTCACTGCTTTTTAAATAGAGAAGTGAAAGGAGAAAACTGAGCTTCAGAGGTACTGGTAGTCAGATTTCTTTACCGTTAGACGGAGCCAGGCTGGCTGTTTCCAGTCTTCAGGCTAACTAAGCTAAGCTCATTGGCTGCTGGCTGTAGCTACATGATGAGTGAAGCAGGTTACGGATTTCCGGCAGAACTTCACCAACTTCTAAGGTGCATGGACAAACAGAAAAAAGTCTGAAGAGGTCAAACTCCAGCAACGCCTGTAGTATGCAGAGCAACTTTGTTATCAGACCAACATGTTTAGGCTTGTGGCCTTCATCGGGTTAATGATTAGTGGACAGATATGAGAGTGGTGTTGATCTTCTCATCTGTCCCTCGGCAAGAAAGTGAATACTTGTATTCCCCAAAATGTCAAACTAGTCCTCTTGTCCTAAACTAGAGGGAACAGTGCAAGGTGCAAGGGTACAATGTTCGTAAGTATGTCCGTGAAGGAAGTATAACATATTCACAATTTATATTTTAACCTGAATTCAAGAACTTTGAACTACAAGAACTATTGTCATTATGCAACGCAATGTAACGAAATTGCAGTTGCGTCAACCTCCAATGGTGCATTATAATGAAATACTCCACACATATTTACAAGGAATAAATAAGGCATGAGCAATATAAGTACAAAAAATATAAGCAATATGAGTAATACAATTACGATAAAATTAAGGCTGTCAGAGTAAAGATACCTGTATCATGTGAAACTAGAAAAACCTAAGGAATCCATTGGTACCACGTATTTCATATGTGAATGAAAATGGGTTCTGTGGGTACCCACGAGTCTCCCCTTTACAGACATGCCCACTTTATGATAATCACATGCAGTTTTGGGCAAGTCATAGTCAAGTCAGCACACTGACACACTGCACTGACAGCTTGAGTTTGCCATGTTATGATTATGTTTTATGCTAAATGCAGTACCTGTGAGGGTTTCTGGACAATATTTGTCATAGTTTTGTGTTAATTGATTTCCGATAATAAATATATACATACATTTGCATAAAGCAGCATATTTGCCCACTCCCATGTTGATAAGAGTATTACATTCTTGACAAATCTTCCTTTAAGGTACATTTTGAACAGATAAAAAATGTGCGATTCATTTGTGATTAATCGCGATTAACTTTTGACAATCACGCGATTAATCACGATTAAATATCTTAAACGACAGCCCTAGATAAAATGCAACTAACAAGTGTGCAAGCAGCAGCAGCAGTAAAAGTCCAGTAAAGGTGCAGTGTGGCAGCACATCGGTCTCGTCAGACTGAGGAGATGTCTGAGTTCAGTAGTCCCACAGCTTTTAGAAAGAAGCTGAAGAAAGTCTTATTGTGCGTGCAACTAAAAAAAAACACAACTATTTGTCATGATGCTATTTTTTTTTGTTTGGATGATGCTTTATCATTTTTAAGAGACCTGGTAAGTGCATGTCTCTCTGGAATAAACAGGTCACAGTGCTTACTCACTCCTGCCTGTTTAGGAGACATCATACTCTGAGGGCTTTGTGTGGGCAGAGCTTTGCTGCCAGTGACTGAACCCAACACCGGACTTTCACTACAATAGAGACAATCTCTAAGGTCTCAGTTACAGTAGACGAGACACTCTCTTCTCTTGCTGCCCTAAATTGTGAATTTTGCATAAACACATCCTCTAGCTTGAATATAGAAGAAGACCGCTCCACTACTATCCAAAACAAGAAGAGAACGTTTGCACAGGGGGTTTGATTTGCTAGCAGGTGTGTTCCTTTGTCAGCCCCATAAGAAAAAATAACTGTAAACCAGTTTTGGTGGAATAGAACTGAAATCACAGTGATTGACAGTGTTCCCATGTATTCAGTACTGTGGTCCGCCGTCTAGAAACAGACTGCAGCTCTGTATATTCCAGCCCCTTCTTCCATTTCTTTCAGCTATTCAAAAAGCTACCTGCATATACCCTCAGGGAGGCGAAGTTGAATTTGAACGTCAGCTTGCAGAATACATTTGGCGAGAGCATGAAAACACAATTGAATTCATTCCTTTGCAGCAGTCATGGTGCTATTGAACATGTGGCTATCGTTGCTGTAGGAATAGAAGGGTCAGAGTGCCGTGAAAATGGGTCTGTGATACAAAAATAACAGCGGCAACAAAATGGTGTATTTTTTCTGACCCTTACATTTTGGGTCTTAAAGCTGAATGTTGTTGTCAAAGTATGATAGTTGCTTTTTTTTAGGTTGTAGTTGATAAGAGGCATTTATTATGTTGCCGCTGTGGATCGGTCTAATCCTTTTGATGATACCATTAACCACAGCATTTCGTTTGATAAGTTGCTTTTAATATTTGGTTATACCTTTTTTTAACTCATATCTTTTTGGTAGAACTCAAACTGTTCTTGCGTTTGGTTTCAATTCAAGCCCCAAAATGTTGACAAAGGGATCCCAAAAGGATCAATTTTAGGAACCGTGCATTTCTGTCCTTTGCATGAATATTATTTATGCTCCAATTCTGCTCCGACATGGTCATTTTTATGTTAATGATACCATCTTGTACTGTATGCCTGAGGTTTGGTTTTATTCTGTCGTAAAACAAGCACCCAGATTCAAACCAACGTAAAGTATGGACCGACACGCAGAAACACAAAACAAACTAAATGAAACAAACTGTAAACAACATATAAAAGTGTTATGCATAAAATAGAATCATGACACGGGTTAAAAACACCAAAAGGTTACAGTAACTAATTTCCTTAGTGGTCCTGGTCTGCCATCAAGTCATGACAACAACACAGACTGCTATATCTCTGCTACATTACTGACTGAAAGTTGTGAAAGCAGATGGTAGTAGATAGATACAGTTTTACTCATAATAGGAATTGTACATATTAAAGGTCCCATATTGTAAAAAGTGCGATTTTCATTTGTTTTATATTATAAAGCAAGTTTAAGTGCTGTATAAATACTGTTAAACTATCAAAACGCTCAATATACAGAGGAATACATACAGCCCGTATTCAGAAATTGTGCGTTTGAAACAAGCCGTCAGGATTTCTGTCCATTTGTGATGTCACAAATATACAATATTTAGACCATTATAGTATGAGGAAAATAAAGTTGTTTTTTTAACATTACAGCATGTAAACATGTTCTAGTAGAAACACAAAATACAGGTATGAACCTGAAAATGAGCATCATATGGGACCTTTAAGTGTTAAATGTATTCACCCATGGGCTCCACCACGCGAGCGCGTGAGTGCGTGCGTGTGTGCGTGTGTGTTCGTGTGTAACGCACACCTACTTTTGTGTGTATGAAGTTTGGTGACCTCAGCAAAGCTGCACTTTCAGCTTCGCTCTTCTAAAACCTGAGGAAAGGTTTTATCAGCCAGAATAAGTCAAAACGTGTGCGTGGGTGTGCAGGACCTTGAAACACTGAACACGTACAGTATGTCCGCTGTGACCAAATAGCTCTTAATTCAAGAGGGTCAGACAGTGGAGGCTTTCATGTGACTCTCCCCTTCAACTTTTAACTTCACCTCCCGTCTGGATCTGAAACCCCACAGCTCCGTAAGTGGGGCTGGGGGGGGACTGTGAGGAGTTCACCTTGAGCCGAGGGACCTGAGATCAGTGCTATCAACCTGCTGGCTTTGAATTTAAGGCCTGATGTCCTTCACTCAACCTCAGAGCTTCAGCTGACAGATAGTTAAAGGGCTCTGACCTGAAATACTATTTCTGATTTGACTAAATTAAACTCCTCGACAAAACTTGTCATTCAGTAGAGTGAATATGCTGAGTGCTCTTCAGGTTTAATGAATGAGTCTAATGTTCTTCACTACTATTTGGATAGAACTCACAGCTGTTAATGTTGATGTTGAAATATGGTTGCCATCTTTAGTCACCTTACATTTTGAGTAATTAAACCTGCAGTAGGCATATTGATTTTGGCATCATTGGGCAAAAATTCCATAATAACCTTTCAGCATATTGTAATTCAAGTGTTCTGAGAGATAACTAGACTTCTGCACCTCCTCATGGCTCTGTTTTCAGGCTTTAAAAAAATCTAGTCCGTGACGGGAGACTTTGACCAATCACAGGTCATTACATAGAGAGAGCGTTCCTATTGGCTGTGCTCCGGCTGGTGGGCGGTGCTTGGTATTTCCCCAAGAGCTCGGGTCACAAACTTTCTCATTTTACAGCTAAACCGTACATTACAAGATGTTTCTGAACACATTTGAGGTGAGAAATAGTCAACATGATGTTGATTCATATTTGATCAGCGCTGCCTAGTTTGACCGTTTGATCAGAGTCCGCGAGTGATTGACAGCTGCTCAGAGACGGCGAAGGCTCCAGCTCGGCTCTGATTGGTTGTTTTCCTCCGGTCTGTGAAATCTTGCAAAAGCCGTTAGGAGCCCTGGAGGACACTGAGGAACATGATTTTCTTTTTCAGATTACCTGTCTCATGAACTACTGTCAGGATATAGTGACCATTTTATTAAAATAACTTTTTAAATCATATTTCTACCCTCTGCTGCTTTAATACACTATTCAGCTATACGTCAGCTTAATAATGAAAATGTGACATGTATAAATGTCATGTGTATGTTGTACATGCTTTGCAATATACCGGTAATTCCATCTCCACAGACTTCACAAATTAGCCTTTTGTTTTTTTCACTCAGGTTCATCTGGTCGAACTTTTCCCTCCACAGTCAAACAACTGAATAAGCTTCACCATTGTCTCTAAAACAGATGCTTGTGTAAACGCACCAACTCACATGCAGCGTTGTGGTTCTGGTTCTGACTATAAGAGCAATATTTAAATATCAAAAATTCAACAAATATTAAAAATGTATTTATTTAAATTGCTGTTTTGAAGGTGCTATTTTTATATGTTATATGTTAAAGGCCAATAATTAGTTACCTATTTCTCAAAACAGCAACCCTTTCAGTCAATCCCTGGACATTATTTCAATGCACATGTTCAGTCGTCAGTTTATTGTGGAAACAAAAGGCATCACCATGACCTTTGGATGTGATTTTGTCACATTTCTTGGGGGAATTAGCTGGTTTGTTTACTTGTAGCAATGGGGGGTTATTGTCTTGTTGCTTTTATTGCCTTGAATTAAAAGGTATTATCCGGTTCTCAGCAAATTAAAGTGTCGACGTAAAAAAAGGATTTTGGAAACAAATGACAAATTTTACTACTCAGCTTTCATAGGTTCATCTTTTTTCTGTCACAAGACTCACTTCTTTCATTATAGCTTCTACGACTTTGATTTAAAACCACATCTCTTGAAGAGACCCCCTCAAGGACTCTGCGAAAGAGTTTCAATCTTTTCTACTCTAATCCCCCCCTCAGAGTTCAATTAAAGGAGGGTTTAGCTCTTGGTGAACAGTTAATCATATATATATCCCCCTTTCCAAAGATACGATACTGGTTGTCTTTTCACATCTTAATTATTAGTGTCAAATATTTTTCACCTTGTCTTATTAAATATATTTATGCAGAGATCCTGGAACACTACCCATGTCATGTTGTAATTATTCCTGCACAAATTCTACTAATTCAGTCAAGAGCAATTAATAGGGCTTTTGTAGCTGCTAATGTAATGAAGAAACTCATTAAAATGTAATGAAGTTTCACTGCACTGGCTCCATTTCTAGCAGCCTATTTTCATTTCACATCCTGTTCATTTTTCTGTTTCTGTCTCCATCTTGTTCTTTTCCATTTCCTGTTCTCTCTATTCCCATCCTGTCTTTCTTCTGCCACTTTGCTTTCTCTTTCTTCTTCTTCTGTCTCAGGACTCTGCTTGTTTCATTTTCTCTCTTTCTCATTCCCTCTGTTCCTTTTTTATTTTTTATTTCATCTCATCTTCTGTCTTTTTCCTTTGCCCCTTTTCACTCTTTTATCTCTTTTTCTTTTGTCCTTACACCTGCCTCTTGCTGTCTTTCTCTTTTGTATAATTTTGAAATTGTCAGACAATAAATGTGAACTTGTCACTTCAGAGAATTAATCAAGGACGGATGCAGTTGGAGACAAACAGCAGTTCTTACTTTAAAGACTTAAAAAATGATTAAAATACAACATTATGCAAATGAAATGCATGAAATGTGTATGATCGATGCTCAGATGTTATCATTTCTAATTTTGTGGCAGACTCCAGTGTGGCTGCCAACGAAGCAATACTAGCATATATATAATCTTTAGCATTTAAAGGGAAAATTCACCACCTTTTTTATGTGAATGTCCAATCAGTTCGTGCTATATTGACCCAGAAACTGAGTTCCCCTGTCAACGGAGCCGTGCCGACAGTGACTACATGTACCAGGATGCATTGCGTGCGAGCTTCTGATGCCCCGCTGCATTTCTTTGACCGTATACTCACAAAAATACGCACAAATAAATACGGCTGAATATCCGAGTCAGCCAAAAAACACTGTAAAAAATATATCATCCCCGTCCATACCATCCTCTGCACTCTTATTTTGGGATGCCATTTTCACTGTTGGAAACGTAAGTAGTTTGCAATGCTAGCGAAGAGAACAAGGAAGTTCTGTTTTTTTATTTGTATTTATTTTTTATTTATTTACACAATTTAATCTACAACAGGTTTAGGAGGAAGTTCTGTTTTTGAGCAGCATCTAGAGCCATGGATGTGTTATAGAACAGAGATGCTCACGAGTCATTTTTTGCAAGTCCAGGTCATTAGTGTTGTCACCATACTGGAATTTCTAACTTCAATACAATACCTTGAAAAATATCGATATTAATACCATTTTCAATAAATTTAAACAACATTTGGGGCATAATATTTTAGATTCGGGCCTTTCCAAGCCGACACTAGAGCCGCACTGACCCGCCGAGATTGAAGGTGCTACCCGGAGGTGGAGTTTAGAAATCCAAGCTGAAGTAGCCGGTATTTCTTCCGTGCATCCAACTACGTCACTGTCGCATCAAATGACGCCGCTGGATGCAGGAAGAACAACAGATTTTGCAGGAGAACTCAGCAATATAACGCTCACTGAGGAATGTATTGCTTCAATTATACATTTACCATCAATACTGATTTGACATGCACATAAAAGTTGAAGGATTTTCCCTTTAAAGTCTCTCTCAGTGAAGATATTCACATGTGGGCAGGAAGTGCATTTCCGTCAGCCTCTCCTGTCTGGCACTGAACACAGATACACACCTCCTTCTGTCTTTTACATCCTCCTGTTGGTCACTGAGCACCGACTATGTTCTCTATCTTATTTGTTTTTCTTCTATTTCTGCTTCACTCTCTTTCTTTACTGTCTTTTTTTTCCCTCTTCCCCCCCACACCCTCACTCCCCCTCATTGTATTTCTCTCTCTCTCTCTCTCCCTCATTTCAGTCCATCTCTCCATTCTAGGCAAGGAGGAACCAGGTTACATTTTTCCTTGCTATGTTCTGATGGATCTGTCTTATTAGCAGCTGCGTAGGCGTGAAGCAGGCCTGTCCAAGCTGCTATGATAATGTGTCAGTGCAACACACACACACACACACACACACAGCACTACAGCCATTGGTGTGTGTGTGTGTACATGTGTGGTTATGAAAATAGATGGTGAATTCTGCACAAGATGGAAGGAATCAGTGGTTCATGGAGGATGTGCACTTAGAAGCAGAGTACTTGCATTATTTTGTGTATTATTGCAGTGATACACTCGAGGACATTCTTTGCTGTGATTATGCAACGCAGAGATGAGTACCATCAGCAGCATCGAACTTCATACACGCAGCGAAGAGCGTCCTCGAGGGGTAATACGTTATGGCTCTGGAAGATTAGTTAAACCAACACGTGAATATTGACTGAAGGAGCCTCATGAAAAAAAGCGCCAGAGGAAAATAAATATTGTTAACTAATCCCCTGGTCACTTGCAAAGCAACTCATGAATCAGAATTTATCAGACTGAAAATACTTGTTCTATATTTAACTATTATTTTTTTCTGGGATTACATAAAAATGTGTTCAAAGATGTTTAATGAAGATGTCAGAATCTTAAGATCACTCCCATGGCGTGGTTGTCTTTGTTTCATATAACATACTTGGACCAAAAAAAGTTATGTGAGCTTGTTTTTAAGAAGCCTAATTTAATCTTCAGTGCCTGTGACGTAAACCCCAAATGAACTTAAAGTGCCCTCGCAGAGTGGGGAGTTGGAAAACAAAGTTTATGGCATAGTTACAGTACTGTGAATGTCCAAATTTAAGAAAAATATTTTTCTGCAGATGAAAGTCACTTTAAAGTCGCTCATTATCGTGATCATACTTGACGATGACTTTCAATAACTGAGTACTACACAAGTCAGTACCTGAAGGAATAGTTTGACATTTTGTGAAATTTTGTGAGATTTGCTAATTTGCGTTTACATCAGATCAATACAACTCTCATGTCTCTGTGTCAAATACAGAGCTGGAGCCAGAAGGCTATTAGCTTAGCTTAGCATAAAGGCTGGAATCGGCTAGCCTGATGTGCCTCTCAGAGCCTCTAAAGCTCACTAACAAGTATCTCATTTGTTTTGCTCGTACACAAACAGAAATGTGAAGACAACAATTTGTGATTTTAAGGGTATCGAAACTTCTCCAGTCAAACAGAACCTGCAATCGATTGACTAATTTGTAGACTCCTGTGACATCATCTTCAATGCGACACTCGCTGAATCCTCTTATACGCAACCAAACAGGGGAACGTCTGCACTTCGTCAGTTGTACCGCGTAGGTTTGCAGGCTGCCATTTTTTTAAAATCTGGATCAAGTGAATAAAAAAAATTGCACAGGATGTTTGTGCAGGATGTCTTGCGTCGTGCAAGTGATGATTCTGTCTGACCTATCGGTGGTCTGCGGTGTTTTAACTCCACCTTCTAGTATCGGCTCAGCTCGCTTGGAACCTCGACCCAGGTGATACCAAAAATAGTGCCAGGTGCTATCCGCAATTTTTGCTGATGGAAAACCAAAGAAAGAGCGAGTCGAGTTGAGTAGAGCCGTGACGTGCAGTGGATATGCGGCAATAGAGGAATTATTGGATTTTTTTTTAAATACTGAATTGTATCTAGAGTTTTAAGCATGTCAGGGTCCGGTATATTTGGGGCTATAAATCAGTTAAATAAGACAGAGATTGTTAGAGGCTGGTTCCTTTAATCACAGCACATCGGTGCCAATAACCATTCAGTCCAATGACCTTGTGTTATTGCTGCTGGGCTTCAGTTTAATACTTTTAATCGCCCGTCACCATAAAAAAAATCTCTTTCTCATCATCGTTGCTTGTGTAATTCCATTCAAAATGCTGTAATGATAATGTTAGTATCACGAGTTACATGTTTGGTTGTAAATGCTCATTTCCTCTCATCTCATCTAATTACAATGTACCGCTCAAAACAAAGATTATGTAATTACCTTCAATGTATGTAGTACCCACCTTCTGTTTGCTGTGAACCCTAATTGTCCAATTATCATCGTACCACTGCTAACAACACGAGAGAAAGGATTTCAGCTGCTGCCCACGGCGCTATCCACTGTGGTTCTATTTAAGGCTTCTACCAGCCTGCATGAAGCTCTTGAGGGTTTCACTGAGGCCAGAGCTCTTTTGTAAACTTTTATATTCATCCAAGGATGCAGTTTTGGCTGAACTGAGCTGCTCTTTTTCAGCTTCACATTCACACACATTCGTACCTTTTTACTGCCGGCCGCTGAGCCTCTCAGCCAGAGCAAAGCTAACCTTTAGATTACCGCCACCCTGTCGAAGCCACATGCTGGCACACAAGTTGCTGGAAGTTCACTGGAGCTCATACTCTGGTGTGTATATATCTGTCACCTCCAGCTCCGGCTCCGAGCTGCATCCGCCAGCCGTCTTCTTTTATTTGATGTCAACGTCCGACTTTGATGGAGGAATCAGCTCACAGTCCCATCAAAGCAGAGTTGAAACTCCATCTGAGAGCGTTATATGCAACAGGGTGCGGCGTGTACGCGTGTGTGTGTGTGTGTGGCGGCCGGCGTCAGCGGGCCTGCTCACCAGGGGTTATCGCGGATTAAAGTGGCTAAAGTGTCAGGACTTTACAGCTCCTAGGAGTGCCTTATCAACTCTTATTTTGGCAGCAGGAGAGATAGAATAACTTCCTTGGCTGCTGCTGTCTGGGTCTCAGTATCCGTCTGCATCTGAAGTGTGTCTGAGTCTATTCGCACTCTATCTTTCTTCTTGTCATCAGCTCTAAGGTCATGGAAAACCTGGAAATATGTAGCGTGGAAACTAGTAGAATTTAAAGGTTGTGTATTCCTGGATACGTTGAATTTAAATTTTTTCTTAAAGGTTCTCTATATTGTTGTAATCCGAGCTACTCTGTGCTTTGTTGACATAGGCGGGCCGGCCGTGCATGCTTTTTAACGGTGGTGGCAGAAGTACTCAAGTACAAGTAGCAATACAACAGTGTTAAAATACTCTGTTACAAGTAAAAGTCCAGCATTCAAAATCTTACTGAAGTGAAAATACAAAATCAACATCAAAATATACTTTAAGTATGAAAAGTAAAAGTGCTTATTATGTAGAAAGACCCACTACAAAGCCTCTTGCTCAGCTGTCGCCATGTTGAGAGCCGTTAGAGGCAACAGATATGCTCTGAATTTCAAATTTAGCAGCTTTAATGTGTTCCCTTTAGCGCTGACTCGAAGCTACGACCAGTGCCATGGTAATCAGCCTCCAAATCAGTATTCGTAAGCTTATTTTTTTGTTTCTTTTATATAAATGTAAGTATGTAATAATAAGGTATAAATCCCAAAATAGCCCATGAAATAAGGAATAATCCCCCAAAGCTTCGAAAATTACTCAGGGAAGCTTCAAAGCACAAAAAATGGTATTCAGGATAACCCTTTCCCTTTAATTGTGTTATCCCAGGATTTATCAATAATCCTAATAAAGGAAATTACCCAGACTTTTTAATTTACTGCTCAACGTTGTTGTACAACATGATATAAATCTCTCATCTCCAGTCGTCTGGGTTTCAAGACCAATTTTAGAGCAATATCCTATGTCTCTCATTAAGTTCCATATTGCCCATCCAATGGTAATTTTAAACTCTTCCATTTCACTGGTTGAATGTATCTGGGGAGTAAAACATGTTTTGTCAACTTGTTACTATTTGTTAACTATACTCATTCTGAGGACACATAGAAGCTTAGTTTTGCTGAAACAGAGCTTGAATGCTGGGTGAAAACTCGCCCCTCTATAAACGGAGGTAAACAGAATTCCTGGCTGTCACTCGGCATGCCTTTCCCTTTTGTCACATTTGTTTCTCTCAACTCTTCCCCCATTTTTTGCCCTTCCTGTCTGTCTGCATGTTCTCCAGAAGCGTTTTTTCTGTTCTCTGTCTTGTTCTCCACATAGTTTTTTTTTTGTCTCTGACCCTTCCCCTGCTCATTGATACGGGATCTGGTGATTTAAGAGAAGCTACGCCAGCAATGTGATGAGTGAACACATGGTGCTTCACCAGGGGGGCAGCGTGGCAATGCTTTGCTTGACTGTTGCCATGGCAGCAGTGTGGAATGGAAGGGGGGGGTGGGGGGGATACAGCTGGAATGTGTGGTCTCATTCGCTCTCATTTTGAGTAACCAAGACAGTCAGTAGATTTAAATTGGATTAATTAAGCTTCTTGCTTTTGTGATAATCTTACAGTGTGTACAGCAGTTAATAAATGAGAAGATTGATTTGAATCTCATGTTTGTGCTCAGTGGGCGAGTCGAGACATATTTAACCTAGCTTAGCATGAAGACTAGAAGGAGAGAGAAACTGATGGCCATGTTCTGTTCAAAGTTGAATAAATGAATAAGTAAAACGCCTTCTTAAAATGGCTTATTGCTTATTTACATATTAGGTACACTTGTACAACCTAATGCAATCCAATACAACTGTTGTGCCATAAAGTCTACTTTTATGATGCCAATATATCTATATCTATATATATATATATATAGATATATATCTATATCTATATATATATATTAATATATATATATATATATATTAATATATATATATTTATATATTAATATATATATATAGTTTATATATATTAATATATAATATATCTACATATATATATACACATTTATATATAATATATATATATTTATATATTTATATTTTTATTTATTTTTATTTTATATGCCTGCGCGCTGGCGACAGTCGTGAACGGAGGCATTATGTTTTCAGGTTGTCCGTCTGTCTGTAAGTCAGCCAGATCTCAGGAATGCCTGGAGGGGCTTGCTTCGAATTTGGCACAAACGTCCACCTGGACTCAAGGATGATTAGATGTTGGTGGTCAAAGGTCACTGTGACCTCACAAAACACATGTTTGGCCATAACTCAGAAGAGAATTCATATGCCAATTATGCCAATTTCATGCAAATATCTAACAGGATAAAATGATGAAGTGATGACATTTTAGACAGACATGGATGTAAACTGCAACATGACCGGTTGGCGGAGGCGGTAATTCTAGTTTGACATTGTCGTTAGAGGTCATTGATGGTGTTGTACATTATATTCACAGGTGTTTTTATTCTGCCCCCCTTCGTGTATGTAAATGGAAAGGACAAAACTGTCTTCATTAGAATGTAGTCCAGTACGATACCACCTTTAAATATGACCTCAGTGATAAACATAAAATTTAATTTACACATTTCCGACAGAAAAACTGAACATTATAAACTTCGTAAAGGTAGAATTTGTGGCAGAGCTGCTGTTTTGAAAATGGGAGCAAAATGTTGAATTTTTTTCCTTTAATCCACAAAAGTTTGACAGCTGTGGCGCTCAAATCAACACTCAAGTTTTAGAAATAAAAAATGGCAAAACAATTGACAAGCAAAACAAATATAAAGTATATATTCACTGAAAGACTTTGTTGCATGCAGCAGAAGACAATTTACCCCCATCGGCATCGTGGAGGAAGATCACACTGAATGATTTGTTAAGATAGAAGTGTCAGGGGGGAAAAAGTTGTGGAAAATAGGGATGCAGTAGGAGGATTTTTTTTCGAGAACCGTTATTGCAATAATATTCCTTTGAAATGGAGACGCTGGCTGTCCACACCAACATCCAGTATTTAAAAGAAAGTTTTGTTTTGACTTAGAATTGGGGAGAAATTTGGTTCAACAATGTGTCAGTGCTGAAATAATCATCTCCAGTCTCTGTTTGAGGACAGAGTACCTGTGTTTTTCTCTCATGTAATTTAACATTTCTGAATATTTTGGTCTGCAGAATCCAAGCGGTGCGTTTAAATGTCAGCTGTGCCTGTGTGGGCTGCCAGCGAGTGTTGATTTTTGACATATTGTGCTGCAGCTGTATGTGTGTTTAGCTGTGCTGGTGGGGGTTTTAAAGTGTCTTACTTGTTCCTGTTGTCTTGTGAGAGGTATCATTAAAATGCAGGAAAAGCCTTGTGGTAAAATGTCAGAATCCTTCCGACAATTACTTTTCCTGTGTGATTAAATCTCCTTCGTGGCCTCTTTGTTCTCAACATGGCCGCCTTTTACTCCCACAGACATAACAAGAGGAGGCGAACTGCTTTTCCTCCTGATGAGCAGCCAATGAATGCCCTCCAGCCCGATCCGTAGTTTCACTTTTGACTCATGGCCAACGCTGCTGAGTGAGATTAATATGCAGTTCTCTTTAGATCTGTGTCGCTGCCCTGTCATACTCTCACAGGGCGGCTAAGTGCCCGTCTTCAGTGTTGGTCCTTGAGTATTATTTGCTGCCATTTTTCTTCTTCTCTGCGCAATAATCTGTGATGAGAGATGGAGAACAGCAATGGTGCGGCATATTTCCAGCAAGGCTAGAAGGAAAATGACATGTTTGCATTCACTGGAAGATTTCACAGAAGCTGAACGTTGTGTGTTTGTGTTTGAGGCGTCATCCTTGATGACATGTTTCCATGTATTTTTTAATGATGAGCTGTGGGTATGAGGCTTTCAGTTTATTTTTAAGCCTCTAGCTTTTGAAGTCACTTCAAAGGATTGTCTTTGGGTTGAGGTTGCAACAACAGTCGAGTGCATTTTGGGTAAATAAGTTGATTTCTCTGAAATGATTGCCTGATTAGGTTCCATCCCGACACCCTTTCCTTTCATTGGTGAAAATTCATCATTCCGTGAAGTGTGATTTAGTGTCACACTTAAATAGTGTTGAGAAGGGTCCAGCCGCAGAGCTCCAGGCTCGGGCCTACCTCCTCCGTCTGACCCTCTCCGGTCCTGAGCTTGGAGAAGGAAGTGACGTCTGAAATTGTGTACGCCAGAGACGATCATCAGGATACGATAGCATGTGTTCATTAGTTTGAATAAACCACACAACCTCCACCAATAACACAAAGGTAAACAATACTACACACGAGTGGATGTCATCCACGTGATGACACATGATTTTCCGCCATGGGTCCTGGCGATGGAGGATGGTCCCAGCGCCGGAGGTGGGCCCGAGCCTGGAGCTCGGCGGTGGGACACTATTGATAAAGTTGAGGGACTCACAGGAGGCAGATTAATAAATAATTGTCCAAATTGAAGCGGCTAACTTTTAGTCTCTAGTGGACCAAGTTTAAAATATACACACCCCACACCCCACACCTGGGGTTGGGGTTTGAAGGTGATGTAATGAAACATGCTAATGAGTTGCATTATGGGAATTGTAGGATCCAGTGTTTTTGAAGCATAACCCATAGCCTACTAGAGACTAGAAGTCAGGATATCTCGACATCTGCTGCTCTGATTTTGTTTTTTAATCTTCCTATTGTGAGAGCAGTACTAAATCGCTAGAGTACCCTTTTAGTAACACTTCAGGATGACAACTCATTTGCATCTTTCATTACACCCCCTTCAAACCTCACAACTCCAGTTTGTAGAGCATTTGGAGTTTTAAGTGTCAAACCCAAGCTGAGATCTCCTTGATGAAATGATTATAATTAATATGTGAAATTTTGAAAGCTCCTCCACAGCCACAGAAGATATTATACAAAAGTTTTCACCAGCTGGGTAGAGCAGTAGTCCTCGTGACGAGGAAACTGAACTTTTAGTGTAAAATCAGTGGAGTGCCCCTAAATTTAAAAGGTGTGAGACTCTGACGTTTTTTTTTTTAGGTACAACAGAAATATACAGTAGCACTTTGTAAAGAAAGGAGTGGTGTCTTCTCTCTGTTTGCCAACATCTCTCAGCTCTGAGCAATGAAACCTGCTTCACTGCTCCACTGCTGCTGGTATTGTTGTGCGCAGTGGATGCAGCCAAGCTCGTTTCTTTTATAATTAGGCTACTGATCCTCTTGATAATTTCTGTTTATTACATGTAAGGATGCACTGGCCGTAAAATTCTGGGCAGATACTGATACCGATGTTCAAAATAACAATTTTAAACATTGGTCAAGTGTGACACTCAAATCAGTGTCGATAGCCGATGTTTGTGTTGTTATTTATTCTCCTTTTTGTGCCGGGGAAACAAAGAAAAACAACTGGACTGCTTTAAAGTCATTCAGCGTTTCATTCCGCTGCCTTTAAATAGCACAAATTCAATCAGAAACAACATATAACTACCTACTCAATGACAAGAATGTTTCAATACATACATAGCCCAACAAAAATATACGTTTTGTGAAACATAAATTAAATTGAATGTAAACGTAAAAGGGATTAGAAACATAAATAGGGCTATTTTTCACCTCTTTCACCTCCCACACGGCCAACTTTTTCTTTCACTTTTATTTGTAAACAAACCGCACGGGGCATGGCACTCGCCATCATGCCACTCGCCGTCATGCCAGTCGCCGTCATGCCAGTCACCGTCATGCCAGAGTTATGTCCAGCCAGTGGCTTCTTCTCCGAATCATCAGCGGGTTACTGTTGTCCGAGACCAACCGCCAATAACCAACACAACATTTAGCCGGCGTTAAGTTGATGCAACACAATAGATAAACATCGGCCACGGCCATCGGCTTATTTTGCCAATAGGCCGACGGCATTCAACAAGGCGAACGTCGGCTGATACCGATGTTTGGCCGATAAATTGGTGCATCTTACATAGCTTTGTTGATGCCCTTAATCCTGATTGGCTCGTGGCGGATTTTTGTATTGTATGTAGGTGTATTATTCTAGATTATCACACGGCTGTGTTGAATACTCAATTCTGATTGGTCAATCACGGCGTTCTGCGGTCTGTAATTTCTGTTTAGCAGACCGTTGCTATGGGCGCAGTTCTGATGTCGGACTCTGGTAGACTGTTTTTGTGTCAAAATATTGATTTCTTCAGTAAGTAGCTGTGTAATAAGGGATAATGTACAGCTAGCGGGTCATTGTTGTGAAAGAATCCCCTTCAGGGCGATGAGAGACGATGTTGTTGATTTCTAAGAAGAATAACCAGTGACAGCACATGCCAAAATAATGTCTCTATGTACAGTATGACATAGAAAGAAACAGTGCAAATCAGTTTAAATTGGGTTTAACAGTGTGTGGTTGTGCTAATGCCCTTAAGGTCAGGATTGTTGGATTGTGACGGGATGTTTGATAGTTTGAATAATAACACCGACTGGGAAAGTCTTGGCAGGAAAATGAAGCGAATAAAGCTTTTGCCCCCTCGGCTGCAACAATCAGCCCTGCCCTTGAGCAGAGCACTTAAATCAAAGCTGCTCTATGTGTAAAAGCTTTCTGTATGTTGTCTTATTGAATGATGTCTTGCAGTCTAACAGCAAGCTGCGGGAGTTATTGTTACTGGAAATCAGATGTGGACAAACTAAGTTAATGAACAGTAACTCATTTTTGATTCCCTGTGTTGGAGCATTTGTTATTACATGGACTTCACAGAACATGTGGACTGAAGTGATAAGAAATTCAATTGATACTTATCTGTAGGGTAGACTAAGAAACGTAGTGTAGTGGCAGTCAACTTCGGTGAGGATGTTTAATATATTTTTTAAAAGTGTGTTATTATCAAAATTTAACTTTAGGGCTGTCAGTTGATTAAAATATTTAATTGGGATTAATCACCTAATTTTCCATAGTTAATCGCGATTCATCACACATTTTTTGTCAGTTCAAAATGTACCTTAAAGGGAGGATTCGTCAAGTATTTAACACTCTTATCAACATGGGAGTGGGCAAATATGCTGCTTTATGCAAATATATGTAGATATTTATTATTGGAAATAAATGAACAACACAAAACAGTGACAGATATTGTCCAGAAACCCTCACAGGTACTGCATTTAGCATAAAACAATATGCTCAAATCATAACATGGCAAACAGCAGCCCAACAGGCAACAACAGCTGTCAGTGTGTCAGTGTGCTGACTTGACTATGACTTGCCCCAAACTGCATGTGATTATCATAAAGTGGGCATGTCTGTGAAGGGGAGACTCCATTTTCATTCACATATTTTGAGGTCAGAGGTCAAGGGACCCCTTTTGAAAATGGCCTTGCCAGTTTTTCCTCGCCAAAATTTAACACAAGTTTGCGGCGTTATTTAGGCTCCTTCACGACTAGCTAATAAGACACCAATGGTTTCACTCTAGCTTTAAAACTCAGCCCGCTACAACCTAAGAATTGCAAGTTGCAGGTAATGTGTTAAAGAAATTAGTCGAATTTGCATTAACACGTTATCACATTAACTTTGACAGCTGTAATTTGAACACATCACACAATCAGTTTCAAATCCTCTCCCAACCCAAGCTAACCCATACAAAGAGTATATAACATTTAAGTGTGCCAAAATAAGAAAAAAAGAAAATGAACATATATCAGTAGACAAGAAGGGACACTACTCTAAATGGTAATAAATTACACTCCTATAGCATGTCTATATTGATGTTGGCAACGTGCCCATTTAATGCCTAATCCAACATAAGGCTGCAAAAACTTTTAGAAATGGATGTCCAGTGCATTTTTTAAAGCGACACACCCCATAAATCAAGTCATATAAAATGTCAGATTATAATATTATGGGTATATTTTTTTTACACAGTGCAAAAAATATCAAATCATCACCATAAATCAATCGTGAGATTAACACTTCTCCATCTGCTCTTCTTTCATAGTAAAAGCACTCTACTGTTGACACCACATGCACTGATGGAGCTGCAGCGACAACATGTTTAGTGGAGTGTGACAGTCTCCTTTCATGTGGTCTCCCTTGAATTACTCAGTCTTTCATCTGTTTTCTCTTTTTCTCTTCAGTTTCTCCTCTCAATTAGATTAGTCCAGTTTGATTCAAAGAGGCTTGTTGTTTTGGTGAGAATCTCTAAGTAGACCACAAAAACATAGATAACTAGAAAGATGCTAAAGTAGTTCAGAGCTCCGCCAGGTGTGTCTGCAATGACCGCTGCTGTAATGTTTGATTGAATGAATACAAACCGCCCCCCCTATCTAGACCGCGAGCGTATCAGACACATTTTTCACTCGCATGTGTTATGCAACTGATACACTCTCATTTTAACAGCTAATTAGCACTCCTCCTACCAGCATAAGAAGATGTGCTGCATTGTGGTCATCTCGGTTCAGTTTGTCATTTGCTAAGCGGTGTACATTAGGGCTGGGAAAAAAAATCAATTCACCTATGTATGTTTTTTTTTTGTACGATTTTAAAATCGATTTTTTAATGCCATAATCAATATATTTGCTTTATTTGAGTCTATGTGGAGGTCGAAGAGTAACGTGACGTCCTATCCGCTCCGTATCCGTCAACCAAAACAAACCAAAGCCGGCTAAAATGACAAAGCAGAAAACGGCGGAGGGTCCACTTGGATACGACCTGCATCCTCACATTTTAAATCCAAAGTGGTAAACACTACACCCAGTAGAGTATGGAAACACTTTGGGTTTCACACATTGAGAGGAAGAGCAGAGCTGGACATCACGGCTAAAGCTGCATGCCAAGTCTGTTACGGACAGGAGATGTTATCGTATTGCGGTAACGTGCAGTCAAACCGGCCATCACTCTCATCTCCGTGGTCAAAGCGGCCGACGCTACAACTGTAGAGCACCCATATGCTGACATTTGGATGGAGCTGACCATGGATGTACAGAGTAAAGAGACCGGACTTGGCGAAGTTTGCGGAAGTATACACGTGTGACTACGTCCGGTTTTCAAAATAAGGTGTTAACAAAGGGAACTGTATAAACAAAATACATATATGGACATTTTTACTGTATCAATTTAGATATTTTCCGAAGTAAAAGTCCCTAGAAGTGTATGATTCAACTTTTCCCCATGATCTAGTGTTAAAAAAGTTAACAAAAATCGCAATTAATCGTAATATCGAATCACAATACTTAAAAATCGCAATACATATTAAATCGGCACGCAAGTATCGTGATAGTATGGAATCGGGAGATAGGTGTATCGTCCCAGCTCTATTATACATACAGTACATACATGCAATAATGCAATTGTCTTGCATGCAGGCGTGCAAATGAAGAGAGGAACAATTCGTAATCCGTAGCAGAAACAAGAGTTCAAACTGAAGCAGTTGTTGATCATTTGCGGCTCCTACAGGCTGGTTAAGAGGAGTGAGGAGTCAGCATTCAATGACGGTATAAAACAGTTAATAAAATAAGTTTTTCATAAAAGTGTGAATCACTGCAACCACGACAGGTCCTTGAGCATGCAGTCATAAACGAGCAAAAAGCATATTATGTTGATGGGTCCAGCAGTATGTGAGATTAGCCGTGGACAGACAGACAGACAAGCGGAGATAATAAATGAATTATGAACTGCTGAATTATCAGTAAACAAAGCAACGTTTTAACAGAGAGTTGAATTTAATGTTATTTTGCTTTCGCTCTCTGTGCCCTCTGTCTTATAGATTACTCTATTTTTCTGTCTCTCCTGTTTCTGTCTTCCTCTCAGACCCTTTGTGTTTCACTCTCTCTTTTACCTCTCTGTTTGCTGCAGAGAAGTAAATAGATTACCACCATTGACCTCTTCGTCTTTGGGCATTTGAAGTAAATAAGTGGGTTGTGTTCCCGAGGACCTCCAAGAGCTTTGTTACATATAGATTAATTCACCGAAAAGAGAGGTCGTGCCTTTCTCCAGCCCTCCTGAGCAAGGTTACGAGCAAATTGCGCCCCTAAAGACTCAGGAGCTCCTCTCGGATCTATTTTTTTTTTACTTGAGCGAAGTAAGTGAACTCCTATAGAGAGAGACTCCCGGCAGAATCTGTGTCTTTTATGGCCGATAGAAGAAGCAGAAGTTACATATAAAGAAAGACGTTTGGGTAAAGACTACTATACACGGAAAGCAAAGAAAACTTTTTTTGTGGAGTGCTTCAGTTTCATTGCACAAAAAGCTGAGTGACTGTCCATCATGTTTTTTTAAAATTATAATCAACCTGAGCTCTTAATCAGAGAACAACGACTTTCCCTGATATAAATCACATTATAAAATCAGTTCTATTTAAAATCTTTCCGGTGAATGCTTTATTTTGACTTTGACTTTGATGAAAATGCTTCTGATTTACATTTTATAGTCCCTGACCTTTCAAAAGTTTGCATGAAAATCTGTTGACGGCAGAATGAAAACAGCTAATGTCTCTCTCTCTCTCTCTCTCTCTCTCTCTCTCTCTCTCCCTCTCTCAACCCACCCACACCACATTCGAGAGATTTACATTATGCATCTGCAGATAGAAGTCGCTAATGTACTGAAACTGGCGGTTGTGTTGGTGTGTTGCAGTGCAGTCTGTTAATATGGAGAAAACGACGACAGCAACAATAAAACAAAATCTTCATCAAAAGATAAAAAGTGAGACAAAGATGCAGAAAGAAAAATGTGAGCGGAGACCAATATTAAGATTTATTCCAGAAATGTTTGTAACTCAAACAAATTAGAGCATAATATGTTCACTAAAACAATCCTTCTCCCTGACACACACGTGTGTGTGTTCACGGAAATAAAAAAAAAAAAAATGTATGGATTTATTTGAAAAAGATGGAGCGGTGTGTGTGTCAGAGAGAATTATAGTGTGAGGTAATTAGGTTGGATTCTTGGATGGAAGAAGGCATTACAGTGCCAGTGTTTTCCCTTCTGAAACTAATCAGACAGATTTACACCCAGACTCCGCCTGGTGTCAGCCCGTTGACAATAAAACATCCAGCGTGGAACGTCTCACATGTCTCACCACGGCGAGACAGCAGCAATAACAGGGCTGTCATCATGCAAAGAGATACTCACGAGTGAGCCAGCGAGCAGGCGCTCACATTGTGTTGGGATTTGCGTGTGAAGTCTGTTTTTTTTTTTTTTTTTAAACCTGCATTATAAAAAGTCAACCTTTAGGTATAATAATATGTAGATCTCATTCACAGTAAACTGCTACCAGTGCAGTATATTCCTCATTATTCTTTAGTCTTTATTTAGATCCTCAGTAGCTTCCACTTAGCTGTTGCTGGTCTTCAGGGTTACACATAAAAAAAGGAAAATTAAGGATTAAAATGAACAGCAATTTAAAATTCACATTAACAAGCAAAGGTAAACTTAATAAATAAATGAACTGATTTTGCAAATGAAAACGACAAATATAAAATAAACTAATAAAAGATCAGACAATAATACAATAACTGAAACAAAAGGACAAGTTTGTGAGGAAGGTCTTTAGAGAACAATTATTTTTTTTATTAGAAATAAATAAATGCATACAGTACTACTTTAGGTGTTTAAAGGCAATTTCAGTATTGTAGAGGCCTTTAAAGGTGCTAAATGCGAGATTGGGAGCGTTTCTATTGCCCTCGCACGGCTCTCAACATGGCGATGGCTGAGCCGGCGGCTCGCAGCTAACAACCTGAGGGGGAACTGGAGGGTGGGAGCTACGCTTCCGCGACAGCGCCGTCGGTCGGGACGGCGTTATCAGCCGCAACTGCCGTATGAGAGCAGTGCAGAGCGGCGGCTGTGAGCTAGCCAGTGGGGCACGCTCACATGCACTAAAAGGCACCGGCCCGACTATGTCAATAAAGCACAGAGAAGCTCTGACTACAACACACACACAGGCGGAGACATTACTCCTCTATGTCTTTACAGAGCAAATAGTTGTTTGCTGCTATATTACTGCTCTGGATATCGTATAGAGCACCTTTAAACACTCCTTTACTGTAGACAGGAGACTACTGGAGACAGGATTGTGGGATGTTTTTTGCAACCATGTCTGGAATAATTCAAATAACTAATTCATTTTCTCGGCCAAACAAATGATGACAACTGTGAAAACTGTGAATTCTATCAGCAAGTTCCAAAAAATGTCAGCCTGTCTGAACACTTTTTTGTCAAAACTGTCAAATCTGACAGAAACATCATGAGTCCTGCAGAAGAAATCACTCAGTCGCGTTTAGACGTAGAGACTCATCAGTTAGTGTGGCTGCCATCACGAGACCCAAACATGTAGTTTCAGTTGTGTTGACGTGCTTCGATGCTACATTGACCAACAGACAAATTCTGGTCTTTGTCTTGTCATCTGGATCTGTGTATGACTGCAGCTCATCGGCAGGTGAATGCACATCCAAGTATGAGAACCAGTCTAAACCCTCACACACACAGTGGCTGCTGGGAGAATACTGTACATTTCCTAGTGTTATAGCCACACAGTATAAACAGTATAAATATACCCAAATAAATGGGCATTTAATCCAATTATCAGAAACTAGTTAACACATGCTGATGTTCACTTTCTCTTAAAGCCGAAGTTACACTACGTACACACTGAACCTCAGTAATTTAAATAAAACCAAAATTACCAAAAGCCCAAAAAAGTAAACCCGTAAAATACAGTGTTTTATTGACGAACAAACATGAACAAACATGAACAAACAAACATTTACAGCAGCCCACTGCTCCTAAATGCTTGCATTGGGTTAAATGCAGATGTCAGATTTCACGTATGTATGTGACGATTGAAATAAGGTTCTTTTAAAAGCCTCGTGCAGTATCTGTGTCCTTGGCAACCGATTAAAGCCATCCAAAACACGCTGCCTGTCTAAAAAATAGATAAGAACACGATCTCCAGTGTTTGCTGCTTTTCTTCTTTTTGAAAACTGTGGTGGAACAAAAGCTTAACAAGCAGCGGAGAAGACTGCAGACAAGAAGATGTCTTTAATATTTTATAGTAGCAGGTTAGCGAATCTGTTTTAAGGTGAAGTTTGTTGGAGATCGCCGTGAGCTGTGCAAATAAATCAATGTATGAATGAGAACATGCACTGTGTGACCTGTGTTTCCGTGGTTCTTTATAGTGGAGCATGACTCATTAAGCCATTGTACTGTATGTTTTCAGAAAAGTCTGGGTGTTCGTGTGAAAATCACTTTGTCATTATTGATCCCTGAATAGTTTATGTATAGTGACTCATTCATTCACAGTCCTTTTAAATCATAGATGACGTTGTAGCTCTGTTTGTCCTGCCTGGTCTGGACTCACACTGTTCTATTGTTGCCAAAGGTTCAGGTTTTTACATTTTTTTTTTAACCAGGCGGCAATCTCCGGGTCTGAAAATAGAAGCCAACGCTGAAGTTGCCTTAAACTTGCATTCTTTCTAACAGCCAGCAGGGGGCGACTCCTCTGATTGCAAAAAGAAGTCTGATTGTATAGAAGTCTGTGAGAAAATGAGCCTACTTCTCTCTTGATTTATTACCTCAGTGAACATTGTAAACATGAGTTTATGGTCTCAATCGCTAGTTTCAAGTCTTCTTCAATACAGCATGATGTTCATTTAGTAAATTATGGTCCCATTTAGAGTCAAATAGACCATAAAGCAGGGGATGCTTTAGGGCGTGGCTACCTTGTGATTGACAGGTCGCTGCCACGGCGTTGTCCGGTCTGGGAGTTGTCCGTGTTTTTGTGTTAGGACTTTAACCCCGTTCAGTGTGTTTTCAGTTCATGGAAGTTAATTATAACATTTTGGTCGCCTAAAAATGTCTTATTCAGCATTCGGTTGTACTTAGCCCCACCCTCTTTTGACGCTTCTGGTTCCAAGAAACCAAGATGGCGACGGCTAAAATGCCGAACTCAAGGCAGTCCACAAACCGATGGGTGACATCACGGTGAATACATACAGTACGTCCATTTATCATATACGGTCTATGATTTTAACGTGGCTACGTGGTCTTCAATGGGTTGAAAAACAGTATTTAGTCCTTCTGGCTTATGAAATCTTTACATAAACTGTTGGATAACCTTAAATTGCACAGCGGTCAGTCTGAAAAAAGGTTATGTGCTTGATACAGAATCAAACTTGTTTACTGCCGTTATTTGAGGTCATTACAGCAAATCTCTTAAAAAAATGAGGTATTCTGGGTTGTCCTGTTGACCCAACGTTCCCCTGTGATGTTTCTGGTTCATCACAAGTCAACCCTCCCTCTAATTCCCCACATCTTCTGTTTCTCTCTCTCTCTCTTCGAGACATTAAAGGCTTAATGCATTAAAATGCTTCCATTTCCCATCTTAAAAAACATGACACAGATTACATCCAATACAAATATTTGGAAATGCAAATCCCATTTTAAAGCATCAAAATCCTACCAAAGACTTTGCGACTGTATTATGTAGTTTACATTGGGATTAAGAATGGGTGCTAATTCATCTTCTTGAAGTACACAGTTACATAACGCAGCCTGCTGCTGTGTGCACTTTTATGTTTCTGCGGGGATTCTGGTTTGTAAGTCTATTTATCAGCTTCCTGTTGTGAAACGGTCGTGTAAGGTAATAGGTCTACGCTAACCTGAGGCTACAAAAGGAAAATAGATCGTGTACGCACACACAGACATACATACACACACATAGGGACTTTATTCATTGCCCTCCAAGGTGTGTGGGGTGAAGAGAGGGAGACAATTTAAGACATCCTGTCTTCAGGTCATTCAGTGGCCTCAGTGTTAGATGTCTGCTGTCTCTCTGACACACGCACGCACGCACGCACGCACGCACGCACGCACGCACGCACGCACGCACGCACGCACGCACGCACGCACGCACGCACGCACACAGGTCTGTCCTTGGTCTCGAGGATCTCCAGAAACATTTTCTCTCCAGATTTTTCCTCGTCACACTTGAGCGCACCTCATCCATCCTTCCCTCCTTAATGTCTTATTTTTCTTACATACTTACTAACAAATGTACCTGATGATGATGATGATGATGATGATGATGATGATGATGATGATAATAAGCTGTAATTTACACACTGTAATAACCAAAGTGACAAGAAACCATTTGTAAGGAGTGAAAAGGTCAGACTGAGATTTCTCCAACAGTACAGATGCAGATGATTGTGGAAATTTAGAGCCACATATAAAAAGTTTAATGACCACAAGGGGATCTCTCTCTCTCTCTTTCTGTAATTTTCTAAATAATAGACTGTCCAGTAAAGTGAAATAAAGGCAGAAATCAGAGTCCCCGTAGCCCGCTGTAGTGCTGCATAATAGGTTTAGCCATCCAGCTCTCAGAGCTCGGACCAGCCGCCTCAAAGACAGTTTTTACCCCCAGGCGGTTTGACTATTGAACAGCACGCACTTTAAATAACTCACAGTGATTTATTTATGTATTATTGTAGAATTTGTTCTTATTGTTGTTGCCTCTTATTTATTCTTTTTATATATTGTTTTTAAGGGATGAGAGAGCCATGGCAGATGCATTGCATTACACTGGATGTACATCTGTACATTTAAATGTATATGACTTGAACTTGGAGTGTGAGACACTACTGACCAGTGAAAAGCCTTTAAAAACACTCCAGATGATGTATAAAAACTAGGGCTGTCAATCAATTAAAATATTTAATCACAAAAAATCATTTTTTAGTTGTTCAAAATGTACGTATGTAAGTATGTAAGTATTTAATACTCTTATCAACATGAGAGTGGAAAAAATGCTTGTTTTATGTAAATGTATGTATATATTTATTATTGGAAATCAACACAAAACAATGACAAATATTGTCCAGAAACCCTCACAGGTACTGCATTTAGCATAAAAAAATATGTTCAAATCATAACATGGCAAACTGCAGCCCAACAGGCAGCAACAGCTGTCAGTGTGTCAGTGTGCTGACTTGACTATGACTTGCCCCAGACTGTATATGATTATCATAAAGTGGGCATGTCTGTAAAGGGGAGACTCGTGGGTACCCATAGAACTCATTTTCATTCACATATCTCGAGGTCAGAGGTCAAGGGACCCCTTTGAAAATGGCCATGCCAGTTTTTCCTCGCCAAAATTTAGTGTAAGTTTGGAGCGTTATTTAACCTATGGATTCATTAGGTTTTCTAATTTCATATGATGTCAGTATCTTCACTCGATGCTTTAAAACTGAGTCCGCTACAACCTCTGGAAGACCGAATAGTGTCAATATGTTAAAGAAATTAGTAGCGTTAAAACTAATTTGTGTTGACGTGTTATTATTGTGTTGACTCTGACAGCCTTAATAAAAGCACTGCTGTATATTGGATTTGGAAAAGGTGTGTTAACCCTTTCTGTGTGTGTGTGTGTTCTTGTCCAGGCCGCAGGGTGCTTCCATGATGTCCAAATCGGTGGCTGAGCAGCTCTCCAGCACCACCGTCAGTGAGGCCTCCACTGCCGTCACCTCCTCCACTGTGGACACCACCGCTGCCTCCAAGGTCAGTCTGTGTGCTCGTGTGTGTGTGTGGTTCACCGTCATTCTGCTGTGGTTGTATGTAAATCCAGTCAGCAAGTTGGGGAAAGATGCATCTAAACCCACAGGTGTGTGTCTGAGATGTACAGTATGTGTAAATGTGTGTATTTTGATAATTTACTGTTAAATCAGAGTCAACAGTGCATTGTAGCTTGGTTTGCTTTCACTGTATCCATTTAGCATACAAACCAGTATTCTTCTCACAAATCAATATTTGATTTTGTTTCAATTTGATTTACAAACAAACATAAAACTGTGTTGCTTGCTCATTTTACTTTTACATTTGCAGTTTATTCTGGTGTGTTTTTTTTACAAATTCCAGTCCAATTGAGAGTGAAATTATATCTAAAGTATTATTCTATCAGAAAACTCTCTGCAGCTGCACCTTTCCATCATTGCCATATGATCATGGCTTTACCCAGTGATGAGAACGATCAAATGGACTCAGTTGAAACAAGTTCTAAGCTCTTTAAAGTCAGACAGTGTAGCCGTCAAGTATTGAATACAGTTTCAGGTTGTTAAAAAGTTTTGGCTGGTTTTGATCCTCTGCTTCTCCAGCATTCATCCCAGACTATCACACAGACCTCTGTCACTTAGCTGTCGATGTCTACCAAAGTACCATAACATTACTAAGGCAGAACACTAAACCTCCGAGAAGGAGTGCAAAGGTTAGAGCCATATCAGTGTCTAGAGAGTAATGTAAGATAGAACGTCACAGCAGAAGCTCTTGAGCTGGATATAAAGATCGCAGTAATAGGGCAAACATTTAGCATCTTGGTTTAAAAAGACAGAAGAGAGCAGAGGAAAGAGAGTAAATGACAAAAGCTAAATGAACTTTGCTTCGACACTTAATCAGTTGTCAAAAGTTGCAAAAGCTCCGTTTCCACTGCAGGAACTTTTCCCCGGAACTAAGAATCTTATGAGGAACTCATCGCGTTTTGATTGCAGGGACCAGGGTCTAAATTAAGTGCTGGGGACATTTTATGGGGCCTTTTTTACGGTTGTGGGGTAGTACTTTCAGGGTGGAGTTTGCAGAGATGACCGTCACTGATTGGTCAAACACACACTTTCGCCGCTGCTCCAACTGTACCGCTTCATTCATAAAACATACTAGTACTCTAGTATCGATTTAGGACCATTTTAGGATGAGGGGAGAGCATTTCTCTTTGTTTGATAACATTAAAAGTAAAGTTAGGCTCTGTTGTCGGCTTCCTTTTCATTTTTAAAAAGATGGAGTCAAAGAGAGAGATCATACGTAGCGAGACGTAGAGCGGCGGTGCTGTGAATGAGAGAAAGGAAAATGGTGTTAACGTTCTAAAGCACAATCAGATAACCATCAAACACTCGAACAGATGATTTACTGTGGAGACAGACGCTCTTAGAAAGACGCTTCTCTGCATTTCATTCATTACATCCAACGTGCAGCAGTAAATGTCATCGCAGAGACAAAACCGTTATTTTTTCCAGCGTGTTTTTAGATGAAACAGACGGACACACTGAACTGCAGGCTGCAGAGTGTGTTTACCGCTGTGACCACCAGCAGCCCATATCTCATGTCATATTGCTTTTTCACACGTCAGCGGACTAATTTGCCTGATCTTCGCAGGTCTTTAGACCGCGGTGGAAATGCAGACAACAGTGGGCTGAAGGAACCTGTTAGTTCCTTGAAAAGTAGTTCCAGGGACTAAATGTTTTGGCGGAAACCCGGCTATAGATCCTGTTGTTTTCATTTTTTTTAGAGGTCTATTTTTTTACTTCTTGTCTTCAATATGTCCACCCCTGGCTGTTACGAGAACCTCTGACACCCTCTGTCTGTGATAGATCAGCTCCTGTTTTCCTCCATAAAGAAATATTTGTATTTCTAGGAGAACAAATATACCCAGTGTAGACACCCACACGGCTCAGCACTGGTCTTGTTTGCTAACATTAATTGTTTTGATGGGTGAAGTCAAATGGACTGATGTAGTAACTGTTGTCAAAATGTTGAACACAGCGTCCTTTCATTATGAGCCAGAGGACAGCCTGAGGTCTTCAGACACCTCTGACAGTCTCTCTGTCCTAAAGCTGACAGGTGTGCTTTAGCCATCAGCCTCCCCAGACTGTGGGGAGTCACGCCTGAGGCTTTAGGCTGGCAGACGCTATCACATTTAAAAAAAAGGTGACTCACACTGTGAAAGTTTTGCATTCATTTTAACATTTATTTTGCCTCTGTTTAACCACAATAGGCTGAAAAGATTATGTCCAACTATCTTTTCCTGCTCCTCTTTGTTGTGTCCGATGTTCGGAGATCTACTGTACATGAATAAAGTACTAGTAGTAGTAGCAGTAGCAGTAGTTGTAGTAGTCGTATTGGCAGTACTATAGCCATTGCTCTTATTTGTGGTCACTTGCTGACCTGGTTAGCAGCTGTTTTAGCTGACTCATGCCAGCTGTGGATGGTTGCTGATGATGAATGGGGATTCAGAGGTCTTCTGCGGTTGACCAATATCCATGACAGGCCCCACAGGAATGAAACCCTGGGGCTTAATTGGAGAAGGAGAAGGAGGTGGAGGGATGGTGATGGCAGTGGAGCGGCTTGATTAAAGCAGGATTCAGAGCCTGGCAGGTAGATGTGAAGTAATTACAACTGACTCCTACCTGTCTGTCTTACAGGAAGGGGTACAGAAGGGCACTTTTACCAGAAAAGGCTGCATTGTTTTAGGCGATTCATTTAGTGAACTTGGTATGTCTCTCGTCCTTTTCAGCTACTTAACAACTGACAACTTGTCGCTGCAGCTTTCAAGTAACTATTAGCCTAAACTCCATCTTGATTAGTACTCAATTTCGTATATTATTCACAACATACACCGCTTACTACAAATGGAATAATCTCTCATGATATCTTATACCATGCACAAGCAATACAACTTACATTTTTAGCCATGGTAGAGGCGTGGCTGTAGGGATTACAGTGTCCATCTGACTGTTGTTCAATCGGTCGGTCGGACCACCATTTTTGTTGCAGACTGAAATATCTCAACAGCTATATAATGGAAAGACAGATAACTGGTTGCTCTGTGTACTCAACCGTAAGGCAAAAACGTGTCGGGAAAACATGGAAAAAACACAGGATAGACAGGAAGGCACTCCAAACACTCCAAAATACTAAAACAAGTAGCCAATGAGAAAGGAAATATATTAAAAAGCCTTTATTATAGCAGCTAAATCATTAAAAAAAGCCAACATGTTTCGACCACTAGGTCTTCGTCAGGGCTTAAAACGAGTACTTATGTAAAAGAACATCATGCTGTATTGAAGAAGACTTGAAACTAGCGACTGAAACCATAAACTCATGTTTACAATGTTTACTGAGGTAATAAATCAAGAGAGAAGTAGGCTCATTTTCTCAGAGACTTCTATACAATCAGACTTCTTTTGCAACCAGAGCAGTCGCCCCCTGCTGGCTGTTAGAAAGAATACAAGTTTAAGGCACTTCTTCATTGGCTTCACTTTACAGACCCGGACGTTGCTGCCTGTTAATATTATACCTGCTAACCATCACCATGGTGGTATTGTCATTGTGAGCATGTTAGCATGCAGATGTTAGCATTTAGCTCAAAGCACCGCTGTGCCTCAGTAGCTACAACCTCACAGAGCTGCTTTCATGGCTGTAGACTCTTGTTGTATACTCAGTTAGCAAAAGAAAAGTAAAATTCTTCATCTCTGTTCCTCTCTTTTGCCTTTTCTCTGGCCTTGTACTGTATCTGTATATATATGTGGGATTTTTTTGGCTACATTCACATCGCAGGTCTTCATGCTGGATTCTTAAAAGCCGTTCATGTCAGATTTGCTTTATATCACTGCTCACATCTACTCTTGAATACAACCCACACACATACCAATAATCAACTGAAAGGGATGCCGGAAAAACGTGTGAAGAGTAACAATAAAACAAGACACAATTAAATTTTGTGCGTGGTCGTCCTTCAAGCTGTCATTGGCTCAGGCAATGTGCTGTTGCTGCCAAAATTATGGAATTCGTTGAAGCGATTCAGCATAATCAATGCTGACGAATCCCAACTGCAGATCCAATGGAGGTCACATTCTTTGCTATCTGTTTTTTTAGCAACATAAAGTTGTCTATGTAGGAATTGGGAAGCCTCTCTTGCTGTCTTGGTTCTTCATTTCCTCTCTTTCCCTTGGCTCACTCTGTCACTTTTCACTCTTTCATTCTATATCTTACACTCCTTTTCACTCACTCATTCGCATGCTCGCATATACACAGCTCCACAATGGCGTGAAATCTCATCCTGCCCCATCAACAGGTGCCGCGGGACTGAGATTGAACATGTGTCATCGGGTGCGTTACAGAGATGACAGGGCATCTATCACGACGGCCCGGCCGTCGCCTGTTTCCACGCCCCGTGTTTTCCCGGCCTGCAGCCCTCCCAGGTGCTCTGGCTCATCACCTCCTGCCATCGAACAGCAGGGAAACAGCGCAGAAGCCTCATTCTGACGAGAAAAACTCTTAACAAGAGAATCTTGTCTCAGAGGAGAGATGAGTCATTCGTGTCCCCCCTTGCATAGCACGCCGCCGTCAAGAAACGAATCCACAGTTTGAAGAAGTCACATCCATTCCGCATCTGACAAAACATCAGAGGGAGCGCCGAGACAGAAATCATCCCGTTTCTCCCTCGAGTTGTGTGTCACATTTCTCCTTTGAGTGCTTGTGTTTTCCTGTCGCTGGGTGCATATTTAGTGATGTTGTGTTCATAACCGGTCTGCACAACTTCTTTGGGATTTATCAAAGTCAATGTCATTTAGGAGGTCGTGTCGTTTCTCAGTTTGCGGTTATGAATTTATGCAGCTTTGTGTGCCTCGTCAGTTCCCCGCCTCATATTTGAAAATAGCTCTTGAGATCACGAGTATTCATTGATTTTAGGATCAAAACATTTTTATTGCACTTTTTCACACTTATTCACATTAAAATCATCAGAGTAGTGCTTTCACTTTCATGTTGTGCTACAAATCTTTGTCTGCTCTCTGTAATACAAAAGAGAGCAGACTAATAAATTATATATATACTGAGTAATATACAGTATGTTGCTCTTCTACTGTGGGCTGCAGCCGCAACATTCACGAAAGTTTTTCACAGGCTGCTCAGCGGCATGACGAAAGCTCCCCATGAGTGAAGCCAAAACATCCCGATCGCCGGCTGGTGGCTGGCTGCTTGTTTAAGAAGCGCTTGATTTGATATACAGCAGAGATTTCTATGAGAGGAGCACGCATTTTAAATGTTAATATCATATGCGATCATGTTCATTAAATTGTGGGTTGCCAAAATCATGATCACGATTAATATTAATTTAATTGTGCAGCCTTATTAACTGCAAAAAAATGTAATTGGAAAAAGATTGACTGACACTCCCCCTTAACTACTGCCATTAAGTAACACTCCCAATGCAGTCAACACATTCTTTTAACCATATGCCTTTAGGTGATTTTGCGGTTTAGATTCTCACAGTGAAACACTGTGAGAAGAGGAAAGCTGGTGGAGATCAACACAAGGAGTCTCTGAGCCGCTCACATTTGAAAATTCATTGCTTAAGGCATATCACTTTCTGTTCCTGACCCCAATCTTTAAATTCTTTAATTACGTTTTTTAAGCCACGCTAGTGGCATGGTCCTAGGACTGGAAATGTCTGTCTTTTGGTTGGTTCACCATTTCGGTCCAGACTGAAATATGTCAACAACTATTGGATGAATTGTGGTAGTATTTGGTACAGACATTCATGGTGCCCGGAGGAGGAATCCTAATGACTTTGGTGATTCTCTGACTTTTCATCTAGCATCACCAGCAGGTCAAATGTTTCACTTAGTGAATTACTAGATGTAATTTATCATATACATCCATTTTTTTTTAATGAACCATTTAGTCTGTAAAATGTAAGAAAATGGTCAAAATGTCCATCACAGTCCCCAAGAGCTGACTTTAAATGGATAGTTTCAATGTTTTGAAGTGGGGTTGTATGAGGTACTTATCCATAATCAGTGTATTACCTACAGTAGATGACGGTCAGCATTCTCCCAGTTTGGAGAAACAGACTAGGGTACCGGCGTGGAAGCAAAGCAATGTACTGCTGTGGACGGGGCCGGCAGCAAAACGTATTTTAGCCACCTAAAAGAAAGGCTCACCTACAAAATATCGATATCCGTTTAAGTGTACGCTATATTAAATATATTTTCCAATGGGGAACTGAACTGAAAGTGAAACTTCTCTATGCTGTCAACTGAGTCTGGTGGCTTTGAAGAGAGCATAGATAAGTTTCACTTTCAGTTCAGTTCCCCGTCGGGAAAGGGCTGTCTGACGGCAAGATAAACCAGTGAAAATATTCTAAATATAACATACACTTAAACGGATATCGATTTTTTTAAGTGGGCCTTTCTTTTAGGTGTCTTAAATATGTTTTACTGCTGTCCCCGTCCACAGCAGTACATTGCTTTGCTCCCATGCTGGTACTCCTGTCTGTTTTTCCAAACTGGGGGAGTGCCGACCGTCATCTGCTGTATGTAATACACTGATTATGGATAAATACCTCATACAACCCCACTACAAAACATCCAAACTATCACTTTAAGTGTGTCTCAATTCACATGTTTGTAATGCAAATTTTCTATTTGTGCATTGGCTAATCGTTTCAGCGCTAAAAGTAACCCAGATTGGGAGCTGCCATGTTCAACTACACTCAGCGGCTGCTAACCAGTGATCAGATCGACTTGAACAGATTGGGATTAGGTGTCTAGTGTATATATATACCTCAACCAGGTTTCTGAACGGAGGGGAAAGCACTACTCATGTTAAATTACCTCAGGTGCCCAGGTAATTCTTGTCTGGCTGGGGATTTGAACCGGCAGCCTGCAGGTCTTCAACTGGTCTCTCTTGGCTTTCAGGTTGTCTGATCGTGTTCCATTAATGTAACAAATAGCTGCTCTGCACCCTTAGTCACTCACCTACAAGACAGAGTGCTACTTTGCAGCAGGGACCACAGCCTTTTTCCACAGAATTACCCTCGGCCTAAAAATAGACCACCGCATCACACGCTCACACACACAAACACATACAGGCAGAGACAAACACGTTACACATGCATGGACATACACATACTGTAGATACAGATAAGGGGACTCAGATGTGACAGTATTGGAGCCGCTCCGCGTCTTTGCATCATGCTTGGCCAACCAGCCTCCCTCTAATTAACGAGAACGTTTGCAGTTTTCCAGCTGTGGATGCCTCCCAGTGCTGCTGCCAGTCCATATGCACACTCACGCAGCCGTCACACCAACTCTTAAATGATAATAACAGTGTGACGAAGGTGGCAGGGTATTTGTGTGTGTTTGCAGTGCCATGGGGAGTAGTCTTTCTTCCGAGCTTTCAGAATAGAGGATGGTGTAATGAGATTTCATGAATATGGGCACGGTGTATAAGTATGTTTGGCTGGCTTATACAACAGGCACGCACACACAAACACAATAATAATGCAAGAACGTCATGGTTTGCTGAAAAAGAGATATACAAACAGCACCCATGCATTTCCTTAATGTGTGCAATGAAAGATGAATTGACGTCAGTACCTCAGATGTACTTTTATACAGTAGAATTATAACTTAATGGGCTGGAACAGTAAATACTACCACAGAGTTAAATACTGCTAATAGACCTGAGCTGGACGAGTTAAGTCAAACTGCTCAGATGGTTCCTTACAATATAATTTCACCTATATCTGTACTGGCTGACCCTTTCAAGGCTTTTATCACAATTTGTGGTGCTGCATAGAGCGCTATCGCTTGTTTATTCAAAGTTTATTAATATTGAACGTTGGTCCAAATTGCACCAACCTCAACACTGCACGGCCTTGGGTCCCCACCAATACACCAGCCAAGTGTGAAGTAGATCGGATGGATGGTTCTCGAGATATGTGAAGGACACACCCACAGACACACAGACAGACAGACGGACAGGTTTCTTGCTTCATAGTTAGATTACTTGATTAATCCATAAAAATAGCCAGCAGATTAATCGCTAACAAAAATAATTATAAGTTATAGGCTTAGTCGCTACCTAGAAGATGGGGCAGGAATCTGGTTGTCACTAGTTAATGGGGAAATTGATGTGAAGTCGGTGGTTCAAGAGATCAATATTTGGGTTATACTGATTCAATTCTTGTATTTACAGGTCCATTTTCAATTGTGGTGGTGTTTGAATTGTGTGTGGTTTCAGCGGGGATGTAGTTAGAGTCCATCTGTATGCACATATTTGTCCAAGTTCAGAACTTTTCAATTTCAATAAATTAAGCACCGTTATGTAAATTCTAATCCACCGGCCGGTTGGGGTCTTTCTGTGTGAAGTTTGCATGTTTTTTTCTGTTTGCTCAGATGTTTTTGGTAGGGCTGTCCTTGACCAAAGAAATTCTTAGTTGATTCTCCACACAGAATGACACAAAATAATCACTTTAAATATTGTGTTTATCAGAGATGTGCTCATAAGTTTCTTTGAAATAACTCATTCAGCATGAAAAAAGCATAAAAAATGACAAATGACTAATACCCTGTTTTTGTTCTGATGGAGTTTAGGATGCCTTCTGTAACACTTTGGCCATGGGTTGCCTTTTGGCTAATTCTGTCATTTTTATTTGCACTGTCCCTTCTTAAGTAAGCTAAACTAAACTAAGACCAAAACGACCGATTAGTTGACTAATCGACTAAGAGGGTGCAGCCCTAGTTTTCTATCACAGCAATCAAATCAGCTAAATGCATGAAAAGGGTTGTCACAATACTAGAACGAAAAGTTCTGTTTTTTACCTCACTTGAAGACATGTTTACTTTCCTCTCAGTCATGGTCTTGTATCGAAGTCTGTTTCCCTTTTGAATGGTGTTACCCTCCTGTTAGAATGGTGCCGTACCCTTCACCACTCAGACATCAACAGAAATCAGCAATGCTGAGCTTTCAGCGTACACACTTAAATGCAGTTATTGCCTCCTTCTCTCTGATGGCAGCCGTTCAGGTTCACTGGCCAGACTTTCCAGCAGGTGTCTGTCTGGCAGCCGAACCGGTGACCTGCAGGTCACAAGCCCACTTTTCTAACCTCCTACCTGATAGTCTATAGAGGCTTTGTCAGTGTCTGACTAATGTCATGGCAACCATGGCTGACATGGAGGTCCAGTGGAAAATTGTCTGTACTCAAATAATAGCTGTAATTATGTAACAACTGGAGCAGAAAAAAGGTACCAGAAAAAAGAAGCTAATCATGGTGTGTGTGAAGGTCCATTCAGTAACGTAGTAAGTCAGACTGAATGGTCTGATGAGGCACAGACGGCCTATTTCCAGAAATACGTCACTGAGACACACAGAACTGTCTCACTTTTAGTCCCAGCCTTTTTTCTGCTACATAGAATAAATGTTCGTGTTAAATAGTTATTAATAAACCAGGCTGATATAGCTCTGCAAATGCTAATGTTGAGATGCCACACAACTTTGCTACTGAACAAATTAAATGTGTAAAAATATGCAAAACAAGTGTTCGGTCATCTCTCAGTAACTATATAAATTGTTGATGCCATGTGTAACAATATCAGCCATTGCTAAGGACTTTGATTATATTTTCTTACATCTAATGAAATCCTTCTCTACTTTGTCTGCGTGTGTTTCAGGGCTCCCGGAAGGTGCACAGCTTTGGGAAGAGAGAGCAGGCCATTAAAAGGAATCCCAATGTCCCCGTGGTGGTCCGAGGATGGCTGTACAAACAGGTCAGGACACACACACACACACACACACACACACACACGCACACGGCCTCCTCCCAGCTGGTCGTGCCTGGAACACCTCCCTAGGGAGGCGCCCAGGGGGCATCCTTACCAGATGCCCGAACCACCTCAGCTGGCTCCTTTCAACGCAAAGGAGTAGCGGCTCTACTCCGAGTCCCTCACGGATGACTGAGCTTCTCACCCTATCTCTAAGGGAGACGCCAGCCACCCTCCTGAGAAAAAAACATTTTAGCCGCTTGTACCCGCGATCTAGTTCTTTCGGTCATGACCCAGCCCTCATGACCATATAGGTGAGAGTAGGAACGAAGATTGACCGGTAGATCGAGAGCTTTGCCTTCCGGCTCAGCTCTATTTTCGTCACAACGGTGCGGTAAAGCAAATGCAATACCGCCCCCACTGCTCCGGCCAATCTCACGTTCCATAGTCCCCTCACTCGCGAACAAGACCCCGAGGTACTTGAACTCCTTCACGTGGGGTAAGGACTCATTCCCTACCCGGCGTAGGCAATCCATCGGTTTCCTGCTGAGAACCATGGCCTCAGATTTAGAGGAGCTGATCCTCATCCCGGGCGCTTCACACTCGGCTGCGAACCGATCCAGTGAGTGCTGGAGGTCACAGACCGATGATGCCAACAGGATCACATCATCTGCAAAAGCAGATATGAGATCCTCAGCACACCGAACTGCAAACCCTCCCCCCCTACCCTAATCAATTCAATTCTATATGTGTATACTGGAATTTGAAGTCTTGTTTAAGTGTTGACCAACAACAACAACAACAACAACAACAACAACAACAACAGAGAACAACTATTTGAAAAATCAACTAATAGTTTCAACTCTAAATTGAACTCTACTTCATAGAAAATGAACAGGATAGTTCTTTAAACAACAATGCAACATGCAATAGACTACTGTAAGTTTATTAGCTAATTTTAGTCTTGAGATGTTCGTGTCTCTTTAATACACGACTACAGGGATGAGATCCAGCTTGTATGGTCCTGCAACGTTTCCTCCAGTGGCCTACTTCTATTTTTTCTTGATTTATGTCTTTTGCTTTGGCAATATAGAGCACCTGCTGTTGATCACAGACAGGCTATTACTGGAGACACTCTGAGTGTCTGAAGTCGTACTCAAAATATCTGTAGTTGGCATCGTCCCACTGGAGGACGCCTGGCGTCGGTACAAGACAAACAGCGAGTGATGTTACCGCGAAGCAATTACACTTTAATGACCACACACAAATACACACAGGCGGGAACGCGCACACAACATATAGAGTCTATTTGTGCGGTGCAGTTACATTTTAATTAGAAAAGCAGTGGTAGGGGAACACACATGAACACAAATGTACACGTATACTTACATTCACACACACTTCATCACTAACAAATAGACAGCCATTTGCTCCCTAACATCTCCTCATACGGGGTTACAAAGATGAAACATGTATCCGTCTGTGTTTGTGGTGATTTCATCCCTTCTGGATCTCCTCTCCTCTTCAAACTGCACCATTTTCAGCCAGGGAACATTAAAGACAAAGCGGCCAGTGGATCAGCCGTGGCAGGCCCAGCGAGCCGGTGAACGAGGACAAATGATCACTCCCTTCCCTCCCTCTCTTCTTCTCTCCTCCCCCCCTTTCGTCATATTTAAGATGTCGGTCTACTCTTTCTTGTTATCTCCTCCAATCTGTGCTACTTTCTGCCTCATTATTCATTCATTCATTACTTACACTCTTTATCCCTCTTTATCTCTGCAGGACAGCTCTGGGATGCGTCTTTGGAAGAGGAAGTGGTTCGTGTTGGCTGATTTCTGCCTGTTCTACTACAAAGGTGAGTCTTTATGTGCAGTGTAATGTCGACCGGACCTAAATTCCCACTTACTACCTGTTCCACCACCTGCCTCTTTGTGTTTTTTTGCTCCCCCGCAATCATTCATTCAGGAAAGGGCAAAATAACATAAAAACACCTTAAAATCAAATACAATTCAAAATGGTAACACCTCCACTGCTTTTAAAATTACCACAGCGTTCAATCAGCACCTCTCAGGAAGCCTCAACAAAGGCTGAATGTTATAAGCTTCACATGTGTTGGATTTATTGAATGGCTATTGTGTTGGACTGGATTGTGTTCTGCAGGTGTCTCACTGGTGTTGTTTGAAAAAATGATGCACCTGAGATCAACAAAAGTTTGCTACCATAAAATTGGAATTAACTGTAGAGTAATCTTACAGTTGTTAGCACATATCTATTGGATCAGTATCATGTTATAGCATGAAAAGTTTATTGTTATTACAGGATGTTTTTCACATTATAATAAGATATTTTCACGTTATAATGACATACTAACTTCTCACGTTATAACAAGAAGCTTTTCTTGTTGTAACAACTATTTATCTGGTTAGAAAGTGAAACCTTCCACACTGGAGCCCTTTCAGCTGATCTTTTTTTGTTTTGTTTATTTGAAAATTAATTTTAAAAAGACACTTACACTGTTATAACACTAATGTACATGCACAGTTAAAAGAACATCAAGGATAACACTAAAAAAGGTCACAGGACTTATTTCCATTGTTGACCATGTTGTAGTTTGACGTCGTAGAGGTGTGTGCACGTGGAGATAGTGAAGTAAGGCATAAGCGGCACATAAAAAACATCAATTATTATATAACAATAATTATGGGGCGGTATATAGCGCTACACGTGTCCGTCCTTCCTTCCGTCCGTTCGCGTGTCACACTTTCGTTTCCGGAGCAGAACTCGGAAACTATTTAACTTAGGAACTTCAAATTTGGTACGATGGTTGACATTGTGGTCTAGTTGTGCCTTTTGGGGGTTAGAAGTCCAGGGTGCCCGTTAGTTAATTAGTTAATGCCCATTCATTCCATTAGTTCCAAAAGGACAAAACCTTCGGCCCTGCTTTAGTAGGGGTCAAGCAGTGAGAGGGAATATGTGAGCCATGCTCACTTTTGCCTTGTTCATCACGGTATAACATGAAATGTTTCACGTTATAATAAGATAAATAGTATATTGTTATATCAAGAAAAGTTTCTTATAACATGATAAGTTTGTTTGCCATAGTAATGTGAGAATATCTTGTTATAATAATGAAATGATAATTCATAATATTTACTAAGTATTAAATATCCAAAATAATGTTTATATGGTTAGAATGTGTGGAGCAATAAACTACAACAAACTTTGTTTAACATTAAAATAACTATTAACTAAGTTTAATTAAGTATCAATTTACCATTCATAAATGATTATTATAAAGTGTTACCAACTTTTCACGTTATAACGTGATGCTGATCCATTTTTCTTTTTCTGTCTTGGCTGCAATACGCTGCCGTACTAAAACTTAGCTTTATAAATATATACGTTCTTCTCTTTCTTGGCTTTAAATTGAGGGAAGTGCAGACTACCAGGGGGAAATATGTCTTTGGAGATGAATAAAATATATGTCCGTCCTGGAAATGTGACAGTTTCAACAAAAAAGGTTTGGACAAAGTTGAAACGTTTGAATTGATGGTGCTGGATTTGAAGCGAACTGCAGCTGACAAAGGAGCCAGTGATTCAATCTGGGCGGCATTAATCTGATCTTTCTCAGTGAGTTATAGCTCAAACACATGGAGAGATATGGAGACACACTCAGCGACATCACACACTCTCCTCTCTCACCATGCCTCCCTCGCCATCCGTCTCCATGCCCTGGCTGTCTTTATCTGCCTCTCCACGCCTTTCTGTTTCATCTCCATATTCTTAACCGAAACCTTTTGGGACGCGCTCCTCTGCCTCCGAGGAGGAAATCAATTCTCTGTCCTTTCATTTTCTCTCTCTTATCCGTCTTTCTCTCTCAGTTCAAAGGTTTCTCCTCTCAACATGAAAACACTTGATCTGTCTCCAGCACCTCTCGTCCCCTCCCTTCATCCCATGTTCTTACACAAACAACAAAACCTCCCATCGCTATCTTTGTTTTTTTATTATTACCGTCATTTGTTTGATAGTTCCTGTCGGGGCTGTAGAGGTCTTGGTTTTGTTTTTTTGTAGTTTATTATTTTAGAAAATTGGGAATTGTAGCAGACTGGTGTTTTAATTTTAAGATTAAAAACTTGCAAACTATATTTTTATTATCTCCACCAGGAGATAATGAGATCGGTCGTGTGTGTGTGTGTGCATCTCTGTGTCCGTCCGCGGCTAATCTCGGATACTGCTGCACCAAACTGCAGAATATTTTGGGTGCTCATTTGAGGCTGCATGCTCAAGGACCTCTCGTGGTTGCAGTGATTCACACTTTCACAATACAAGGGCCCGAGTTGCACACAGCTGAGTGCATCGCCGCCGCTCAGCCACCGCTCAGCCGCCGCTCAGCCGCCGGGTTATAGAGTTATTTGAATACATAAAATTAGAGCTGAAACATTTAGTCTTTTAGTTGATGAGTTGATCGACAGACAAAGAATCAGCGACTCTTTCAATTTCTTCTCAGTCATCTTTCAAGCAAAAAGGCCTTAATTAAATCTGCAGATTAATCAAAATAATTATGAGTTGCAGCCTTCAATAAAGTATGAAACATTTACAGACATTTATTTTTCCTTTTGCCAATGGTCCAAAACTTTCCAGGGGAGGTCTGTCCGTTGTGGGGACTTAGACATTTTATTTGCTTTACAGCCCTGTAGCATACACACACCCTCTATCTGTAGACCCTCAATTCATATAAGAAAAAAACCCTTTAACTGAGGACAAAACGGACAAAATAGAGTGACAAAATACTGCCATTCATGTGCTGTTTGGGTGCTATCTAACTTCACTTGTCACGGTCTGGTCGGCTCAGTGTGTTTGTACGTGTGAGCGAGACCGACTGGGCAAAGCAGATAAAAAGACCTCACCGTCTCGCCCACCATTTAGGGAATGTCTCCTCCAAAGGTCCTTGAATTATTTTTAACCAATTACCCCTTTAATCCACAGCGCTGCCTTATCACCTCTCAGACAAACATAAACGCACAGGTGCCGCGCGCACATATTTTCATACCATTACTACATTTTACGATGTGGTAATCGCTGCGTACGCACGCGCGCACACATTCTAGCGTGCTGTCACAATGTTCAGTGGAAAACAAATACTGTTAGATATTAATTCATAGATGTGTGAACTAATTAAGATGAGACATCTTCTGGCTGCATGCATGTGTTTCGTGTTTGTGCTTTATATCTTTGTGAGGGCCAATTTGAGTTTGAGACCTTGAAGGATGTTTTTGGAAAGTGAGGACATTTTTAGCAGGCCTCTCTTCCTCACAGGGCTGTTGGAGGGTCAGAGGTTAAGGTGAAAGGTTGAAGGACTGCATTATTGTCGATGAGGGGTCCTTACAAATATAGAAGGACAAATGTGTGTGTGCTCTGATCTCAGCATGTGAACCGGATGGGGGCCGACACACAGAGGAATGGCGGCTGGCTGCCAGTTGGACCAGGCCGGCTTTAACTCTGTGACACTGGGATACCAGAGTGGTCATTTACTGTTTGGCACAACACCGTGGTCTGAATGACGGCATACGAGTGTGTTTATGTGAGTGTTATGATACTGGTGGCAGGCAGCGATGAAATTAGTGGGTGATGAGTGATATTTAATCTCTCGCTCTTTCCTTTCCTCCATATCTCCCTCCTCATTCCTTTCTCACCTTCCTCGCCCTGATTATCTACTCCCTCCCTCCCTCCCTCTCTCTCCTTCTCTCTCTCTCTTTCTCTCTCTCCAGACAGCAGAGAGGAAGCGGTCCTTGGCAGTATTCCTCTGCCCAGCTATGTCATTTCACCCGTGGGACCTGAGGACCACATCAGCCGCAAGTATGCCTTCAAGGTACGCCTCTCTTTGTTCTACAGACTACTCTAATCCCGACTCATGTCTTTGAATCACTTTCTCTGATGTGATTGTTTTTCTTTTTGGTTTGGAGTGTGTGTGTGCAGCCACCTATATTTCTGCTTTTGGATTAAAAACAAAGAAAGGAATGATTTCTTCTGAAATGAAGAAGAATTGTAGCACAGATTGATTGAAGGTCATGACACCTAATTCGACTAAACACAACCCTTTAAACTTAAAATCCAAGCTAGAATAGGAATAAAAGCTGTTCAAAACTGTTTTTGTTTTTTTTACCTGACAGCATGAAAGTTTCTGTTTCAGTCGATTAAAATATTTAATCGTGATTAATCACAAATTAATCGCACATTTTTTATCCGTTCAAAATGTACCTTACAGGGAGGTTTGTCAAGTATTTAATACTCTTCTACGAGTGCACTCAATGCAGAGAATGCAAAGCTCTCCTGCACACTTCATTTGATGTTGTTGAACATGATGCATCAAGTAATTCCAACTTCAGGAAAATTTTGAAATACTTTATTCCCACTTTAGGCCCATATGCTAAAACTGTATACCTTTCATGCTTTTTAAAACACTTTTGATGAGAGTTTCCACCAAGTGGTTCATATTGTTAATGACAGAGACGTTCATTAGAAATAATAAAACTGAAAAACCTGCCGCCTCTTTACAACAGATTACTTCCATCACACCTGTTGCGCTGTATGTCGAGCAGCAGGTTTGGTGGCATGCGACTATTCGCCACCTCCAAGCATAATTTATGACTTATATAACTTTACATTGTGTGTTCATTTCTTTTGAACAAATATTTGTGTGCCATTAAAGACAAGCCTGTTAAAAACTGGGGCTCAGACAACAAGCAATGACAACATTTATTTAGGCTGTAAGCAGAAAAAGCAGCTTGAAGTCACAAAGATCAGTTAAATTAAGTATTTAAAAAAAAAAAATCCTTCTCCAAACCATTGTTTTTTCAGCAGTCGCCTAATTGATAAAGCAATTATGTCAAAATACGGAAATATTTATAATGATTTTTGAACATCTATTAATAAAATAGATCAACATCTTCCCACAGTCATACCCCGGCCTACCGACCCAGCCACCCCTCAGCTCTGTGCAGCACTCAGCACCTGTTGTAGCGACGTCCATTACCGCTGAATGTCTGTCAGTGTCTTTATTGAGACAGACAAGCTCCTCTGGAATGGAATGAAACTTCTCCATTCCCCGAGGCAGTGAAGTCTTTGAGTCGAGCCCGACATGTGTGAAGTTAGGAGGCGGGCATAACGTACATAACGAGTGTTTGCCCTCATGTGCAAATAGGCTTCCACTTTATTTATAGATTAAATATGTGTATGCAATAAACAGATGTATATATACGCACAAGGTTTTCAGGTCCCACAGGCACAGCCATTTGCTTTTTGTCATCACTAAGTCATCAAGTTTATTTAACTTTTACGGTTTATTACATGTTTGCGTCGTTGTTAAAGAAAAGCCTCGTTTGATAACTGCAGCGGCCATATCCCCAGATCTATCCTCGAGCAAGACACAGATCCACTACCTTCTCACTGCTTAAAGGTCTTTGGATACGTTGACTTTCACTAATTTAGTGACCTCAAACTGGACAAGTTGGGTATCTTCCAATCACAATCAACAAGCACTTATATAGATATAGATATAGATATAGATATAGATAAGCTTCACAAGCATTCTGCAGACAGAAGCTGCAGATCCAGATGTGGTCCATAGCTCTCTTCATCCAGACGTTGTGTTGTGTACCAGAAGATAGTCCTGGTGGAGCTTTACAGTGCCATGAGAGGAGGGTTGTAAAGAGGCACATGAGAGGATTGCCTCACATTTGAGGGTCAAAACACTATGAATGTTGTGCACCGTCTGAGGACGTCTGCTCCTGACTAAAGGCCTCATTATAACTGGAGAGAGCTTCAACTGGTGCATACTACAATCACAGTGGGCATTAGAAAGCTGCACTATAGTTGAACCTGGATTGTAGACTATGTAGCTTCATGGCTATGATATAAGTCAAAATATTGTAGTCCGTTTCTCCTCGATGGAAAGAAGGAAATTATGACAGGGAATGAAGAGGAAAAATATCACAATTTCCCATTCACAGAGCTCAAGTGAACTATTATAAACTAATAAAGATGAACAATATTGTACTTACATCATGGTCAGGAAGCTGTGAATGATGGCTGTGGCTTTATGAAGCTTGTACGTTTATGTTCTCTTTCTTTTTTTATTTAGTTTAGACTTTTTAAAGAGCATCTTAACAGCAGCTTAAAGTCTTGTTTTTGCTGACCTCCACTGGTTTTAACTCCTCACCTTAATGCGGTGATGTTGGAGTGTACTCCAGGGTGTGGTCAGTAAAAAAGTGACATCACACTTCCGACCACACCCAACTAACAGCCTGGCGGTGGGTTACTCCTTAAGAGGATAGTTTGGGGGTTGTATGAGGTTTATAGTCAGTGTATTACCTAGAGTAGATGACGGTCGGCACGCCTCCAGCTTGGAGAAGCTGACAGGCGTTACCGCACAGAACCGGCCGGCAGCAAAACGCCCTCGGCACCCCCTCCAAACTAGGGGCGTGCCAACCGTCATCTGCTGTAGGTAACACACTGACTATAGATAAATACCTCATACAACCCCACTTCAAAACACCCAAACTACTGAAACTGAAAGTTTCTACCACAGGAATAGATACCCATTTTACTTGATAATGCAAACTTCCCTCCTGCAGTAAACCACAACAACTGGTTCAAACAAACTCCTACTTAAAAACAATTTAAAATGCTGCTAAACGCAGGTCTGTAACCCACACCAGCCTGATGGGGTGGGTATTATATGGCGGTGGTTTGTTGTGTGAATGCTGCACCCATTAACTACCAAATGGACCTGTAGGCTACACATCATGACGCCACAAATGAAACCTTCAAGCGACCTCCCACCCTCCACCTCCCCCCCTTCCCCTGTTCACTGAATCCTCTCCCCTCTCTTGTTCCCATTGGCTGGCTGCCCGACTGGGACTTCCCTCTCTCCCTGTGAGTGTGTCGCGTCGCCCAAGTGACAGCCCTCCCATAAATAGGTATTCTACCCTCTCCCGTGCCTCTCACTCTGCCAGATGTCAACGTCATATATATATATATATCCTTGTTGTCCGCCGTTGGTGTGGCTTTTTGGGTCCAAACATGACAGAATATACCTTGTATATTCCTCTGTTGGGTTTTTTGATGCATGTTTTGAGAATAACGTCCGTTTTGGCTGACGTGGTTGTGTTGTGTGTTTTTCTTTCAGTGTTCTCTGTCTTATTTAATTACCCCTCTCTCTCACTCCATCCTCCTTATCGCAATATGAATCTTTGTATTTGGCTTATCTGGCGTGGGGCTTATCGTTCATCTATGTGCTGGCTCTCGCTGTCTCCTCCATCTGTCACATCTACTGTACCGGCATGCAGTTTTCTGACGGCGTGGAGAAAATCTTCACTCACTGTTATTTGGAGCTCACGTCACCTCACACTACTTTTACAGAAATGAAGAGCGGAAAAAATGATGTACTGTAGGACAGTGGTTCACAACCTATTTTCCTTGAAGCTGAGCCCCTCCCATATTTTCTGATGTCGTCACACTTAAAAAAAAAAAAAAAGTTACAAATCCTCGAACAAGATCCTTAATTAAATAAGGAGATTCAGTGTATTAAATGAGTTTGTCTTTTTTTATGAAATCAACTTTCTTAATGAATATAACTCACCAGTTTTGTCACAATAAAAGTGATGACATTTTGATGGATTTGCCAAACGAATGCAGATACATACTATGATTTTTTTGATGACTTAATTAATTTACTATAATAGTGTTAGAGCCAAAGTAGATTTTTTTTTTGTTATTGTGTAAATAAATGTAATTTATGGTGTTGTTAGATTGCTGCTACACCACCCTGTTAATACAGTTGCAGCAAGCGGGAGAGCAAACAGTTTTTGACCAAAGTGAAAATGTTGTTTTTGAAAGGCTAAATGCCAACAAATATGGATTGAAGCAGAATATTTCGTTAGATAAAAACATGTGAATTGTTTTCTATATACTATACTATATAATGCTCTTGAGTTATTTGAAACGTTTGGATCACACAAGTCCGAAACAATCCTACGCAACCACCACTGAAATCTAATTCAAGAAATAGTATAATACTAACAACATTAGTGTCGCCTGATCTTTCTCTACAACTGTGCAGAAATACCGAGTTCAAACAGAATGTGGCCAATTAAGTAGCAAAAATATATATCTTTTAAATAGTTTTATATACAGACTTTTGTATAAATTATCCAGTAAGTGTGTTATTATTAGTTTAGTACAGTACATGTGTAAATCTAATTTTGACAACCCAAGAGAAGACAAATCCTGGCGTACACCCCCTGTGATCTTTGGGCTCGGACCCGAGGTTGGGAACCGCTGCCTGTAGGAGATCTTTCACTGTAGATGCAGGCTGTAGATTTTTCCAAAGCAACTGCTGCCTAAGGGAACTTTGAAACAGAGAAACCTCTTATACTCAAGCTTCTTTAACAAAAAGAGTAGAAATACAGATTTTCTAAAAGCAGGCGTGACTTAAAACCGACACCCACTAGCAATTGTTGTCTCCATTTGGATGTTTTTCAGTGTAATTTCAATTTCTACAGTTGCACGTTTAGGAGAACGCACCTTATCGGGAGCTTTGTGGTGCTCTGGCTGCTGAGGCTTATCTTTATGAGCACAATGACTCTTTAAATAGCGCGGTGACAAAGAGTGTGTGTGTGTGTGTGTGTTTGTCTGGGTCTGTCCACAGTAAAAGAGCCGACACCATTGTAAGCCCCTCTAAGAGCAAGAAGTGAGTGATATTTTCCAGTTTGTAGAAAATGAGAGGCTCAAGGAGAGAGAGAACGCAGAAAGGGAAGGAAGTGATTAGGGATGGAGAATAAAGAGAGGAAGCGATAGGCGGAGAGGAAGGAAGTCATGACGGCTAGTCGCTGTGAAACCGAGGGCAGAACGAGAGGGACTTTTCATATTTTTTTCCATAAAAGCACCGTTAAACAATATAGTGGAGAAAACAAATAATCAGGAACACCCTTAAAACTCCCACACGGACTCCAACCACAAAGAGAAAAAGCGGCTTAGCTGGGCATGAATTCAGTGTGTAGGTGTATCGGTCACGCACTCACAGCTGAATGACCCACTCAGCATTCCTGCTAAAGAGAGGCACAGTGTTATTTTAGGCTGGTGGTGGTGTGTGTTGGATTTTGTCACTATTGTGTGTCTAATGTAACTAAAAAAGGGAAAAAGCAAGGCTGGTGATATGAGATTGAAATCGACAGGGCTTTTAAATGTGTGTATGGTCTGGTGGAGGTCGCGTGGGCGTGTACTTGTGACATTGTCTGCAACATTTTGGCGAAAAGCACAATGTGAATAGGATTGTAGAATTAGGCGTTAAGATTAGAGTCTTTAGTAAAAAAGTTTCTGTGATTCAGATTAGGGTTTGAATTCAGTTTATTCAACATATTTGCAGTACAAGTGTGTGTCTGTGTCTCTCTCTTACTGTGTGTGTTTACCTCACATGCATGCCAATATCGCTGCACGTGCCCAAAACTAGCGGCACAGTCCTCTGTCTCTCATCAAGGAGCCCGTCCCGTTGTAGCTGTAAGAGGCCGTCTGTCAGAATGTTGATGGTGAGCGAGCAGGCGTGTTTTGACAGCTGCTTCCTGAGGATGCTGTTATTCCTTTCGTCAAGATTATTCGGGCGTTTTTAGGAGACATCTATCGTTCGTTTTTTAAGATGAGTGGTTGCTAAATAGTTTCCCTGCCTGTTTCCTGTCCTCTAAACACATACTAATGCCTGACAGTGACAGGCTGACGGAGCCCTGTGTATGTTCCACATCTGTTGTTTTCCTTTTGGGTAGCGTTGTGGTCAAAGAGTCCGCAGATGTTCATCTTAACCAAACATTACTCTGGCTGATTTAACTGATCAGAAATCCTTCAGAGAGACACCAAGTGTTAAGACAGCAGATACACACATCACATAATATGATTATGAGGAAATATATAGTTCACAAACACTGGACATGCAGACATTCTCTCATGATCCCACAGATGGAGAGCACCATTTGATTTGCAGTGTACCAATTTTTTTTATTTATTACCGTTATGTTTTCACCGGCGTTTGTTTGTTTGTTTGTTTGTCTGTTAGCAGGATTATTCCAAAAGTTCGCGAGGGATTTGAATGTAATTTTTTGGCGGGCTGGAGTGTAGCACAATGAACAATTCATTTGATTTTGGAAGCGATCCTTCTCGTGATCCGGATTCAGGAATTTTTTTAAGGATTCGGATCAGCCTGTGCGTTAAAACCACAGAGTATAACACATGTGCAGTGTAACTGATGACGCGTTGATGACGCGTTGATGACGCATGACCCAGCCTTCTTCTGAAAGCAGAGAGATACGTGTGTGGATGTGTGGCGAGACATCGAGGTGCGCGAGCTGCTGGCGTTCCGCGGTGAGAAAGAAAAAAGCGGTAGATGACGGGATGAGAGACAGCGTAGTATAACGTTATACAGACATAACAAGGCTGCTGAATGAGAGAGGCATCCGGTACCGCCAGCTGTGAGCTCTGATCTGTTTTTAAAGCCAGGCACCTTGGCGGAGGTCTGCGCTCTCCGAGTGCCATTCTAGTCTTTCTAGTATTTCAAGTAGAGATGTTCCGATACCAATACCAGTAGCGGAAATGCACGATACTGCCCAATGTTCGGTATCGGGTATCGGCGAGTACGCCAGTCTATGCACCGATCCAATACCTTAATATATTAACCCAGAAAAAAATCAACTTGTTTAACCGGATATCAATTCTTCTTCGTTGCTCTAAAACAGTAGCCTTCACTGTGCTGCTGCTCTGGATGTATCATGGCTGCCACTGTTAACTACTGTTTTAGAGCAGCGAAGAAGAACTGATTGCAGGTAGTTTGTCACGTGACGATAGCAAACAACAACAGTGCGGTGCTAGAGGAGAGTGTAACGGCAGTCAGAGCGAGGAAAATGTCAGCCATTTGGCAGTGTCTCACAGTGGAAAATCACTTTGTCGATTATGTGGTATTGTAGTCATTTGAAGGCACTAAATGTAACATTTTACCATCATGCTCTCCACATCATAATAACCTTAAACAACAAAGAGTCATGCATACTCCTCCCCACTCCCCATCCACTTAAGCATCCCCAAAGAGCTAGTTCATGTTTATTAGGACTTGGATGAATCAAGTGAGCGGTGCAACCAACTCTCAGACCTTTAAATATGCATCAGCATCAAGTAGATACTCAAGCACAGTGAGGAGAGAAATTATAGTTTAAAGGGGACACATCATGAAAAACTCACTTGTTCAGTGCTTGTGCTCATATATTTGCGTATCTAGAGTGCCTACCAACCCACAAACAAAATAATGAAATAAGACGACCCAGTCAGTTTTTTGTGGGCTGCTTAGATCAGAAAACATGTGATTCAACAAGCCATTCAGATTTGGCTCCTGTTCCTCTTAAAGAGACAGGCGCTAAAACAGAGCGTTTCAGACAAGGGTGAATACAGGTATATTCAGACAGACACTATGAGAAAAATAAGATGTTTTTTGAACATTACAGCATGTAAACATGTTCTAGTAGAAACCCAAAATACAAGTATGAACCTGGAAATGAGCATGATATGTCCCCTTTAAGTCATTTTATTAGTACAGCAGCAGCCACTGAAATGAGCTTGTTTCAGCAGCGGTGCTTTCAGAGGGCAGGCGACTTATCAAGCTGTTAAGGAACCTGGAAGGGATGTAGGAGCATTTATGTCTGTTTGTGTACATGTCTGCATTTGTGTGCTGGGGTTTGCTCAGACTTTATAGTAACAGATAGAACAGCAGGGGTGCCAGTCTTTGTTTGCATTATTCATGAACGTTGTTCAGTGTGTACAGTACATCGAGCTGCGCAAGTGGGTGTTTGCGACTGTCATCACGCTGCATACAAGATTTTATCACAATATAAACCGAATAAAGAAATCACAGTGAAGTGAGTGCAGCCCTGCTGAAGATCCCACCACAACACTCCTCACACACTTTATTATCCTGCATTCATTATTCAGTGAATGAATTAGGGTAGGGAAGATTTAGCGTTTAATTACTTTTCATTTGCATGCATCTGTTGTCGAGTGGGTTCTCTCATTTGTCTTCCAATCCCAACCTCCGAGACACTGAATGAAGGAAGGAAGGAGGGAAGGAAGGAAAGGGAAAAGTAGGGCATTTATAGATCTGAGCTCAGTGGAGTGCAACTCACTTTAAAAAGGCCTCTAATAACCCCACTTTTCACTGCAAGGACATCTTCATCAAGGATACAAAAACACTTACACGCTTTTAATTAAACAGCTGTTAGTGATGTACTGTTCCTTGAATTTCTTGGCCATTTCTGTTGTTTGATGGTGTGTTTTCTCATCCCCGTGGATGGGCTAGCCAATTATAATATCAGTGACATCACGTTGAGATATTTTTAGCACGGCTGGAAACGAGTTCAGTCGCAGGAAGATTTTCTGCCTATATGAATTATCAAACAGTGAACGTCTCGGTGTCGGCCTCTCAAGGACTTCTCTCTGGACTCGCACAAACTTAAAGGCAGAAATCCATAGCAGGAGAAGCAGAGAGATACCAACGTCTCCACTGATGGTAGTCTCAGTAGACCAAAATGCAGCGCAGCCAGAAACATGTTGATTTTTGAGAAAGAAGCAGCAGCAGCTCTCGTTTTCCTTCATCTGGAAAGAAACTCTCCTGCAGTTACTGTGCTATCGCTAGTATTACTGCTCTCTCCACCTACACAAACACAATAACCTTTTGAATATATAACTACTGCTCATGTCGATGCAGAGAAAGGCACTTTGGTGGACGAGTTGTTGAGAGAAAGTAGTTTCTAAAAATGAATGCAGTTAAAGCTGCATTCATTGATTGTTTTTTTGGTCATTTGGGGGCAGCAGAACATGAACATGAAGACATGTTCCTGGCCATCTGATGAAAATAAGTCCAATATTTACTCTCTTTTTAGCTTTGTTATGGTCTATGTTCACCAGCTAGTTGCTAAGTTGGCAGGTTGATGCTTGTCAGGTAGTGTACGCTGGTTAATCTGAGCTCTTTTGCCCAGAACAGCAACCTGCTGCAGCTGGAAATGAAGTTGATGAGAGTTTGCGGGCTATGAAATCAGAACAAGGAGCTGAAAGACGTCATTAACAAACTTTATTACACAGCTTTGTTGAATACTTGATTCTGATTGGTCAATCACGGCGTTCTGCGGTCTGTTATTTCTTTATAATAGACCGTTGCTATGTATAACAGACCGTTGCTATGTATAACAGACCGTTGCTATGTATAACAGACCGTTGCTATGGGCACAGTTCTGATGTCGGACTCTGGTGGACCGTTTTTATGTCATATTACTGATTTCTTAAGTAAGTAGCTGTGTAATAGGCAGGAAAATGTACAGCTAGCCGGTAATTGCTGTGAAATAAACCCCTTCAGGACGATGCGGCAACCCAATGCAGGGCGGGGTTTGTTTCACAACAATGACCGGCTTGCTGTACATTATCCCGAATCGGGTGATAATTCTCTGTGGGCTTGTCGCTATGAATGACCCCTTTCACTTTTAACAGTCATTTTACTTGTACTTTTGGTTTCTACTAGAAAATGTTTACATGCGTTAATGTTCAAAAAACACTTTATTTTTCTCATCCTGTCTGTCTGAATATACCTGTATTCACCCTCTGTCTGAAACGCTCCGTTTTAGCGCCTGTCTCTTTAAGACCCCCCTCCAGTTTTTCCATGATATTTCCCCTTTAAAGCTCAAAATAAATGCGCTGAACACAGATGTAAACACAGATTATGTATCACACTGGGCAACAGGGAGGGTTTCAAATAGAAACAACTGATAAATTCTAATATTGACATATAGAACGCAGTCAATTATCAGTCAATAAGATACTGTGTGAACAGAAGTTCCCCTACAGGAGCACAAACTACAGTTTATATTATTATAGTATCATTGTGTCTCGCCTGTGTCGGCTTTTCTGCAACATCACACCTCAAATGTTTTGTTCAGTATTGTACATTCAGTGTTGATATTCACTACACAATGCGTTTTTATATCCTCCCTGATGATGAAATGGTGCAGATGTGCTCTTGACTGTCACACACCAACAACAGCGTATTAGATCAGTGACTAATAGCCTTTTTTACTGTGCACACAAAGACGTATCAATCTCAAGTTTAAGTATGCCTGTCATGAGCTCAGCACTTAAATCACAGAGTACAATTACCTTGTCATGGTGTCTAATCAGGCTTGCATTCCTCTCTGCCTCTTTGCGGAGCTAATTTTCCATGCCACACCGCTGTGTTACTTCCTCATTTTACGACATATACTGTTGAGATATATAGCGAGCATAAATGAAAAAGCTATTATAACGTTACTGTTAATGTTTGTAAACTCTCATTTGACCCTTTTATGTGTTCTTAGTAGGTTTCTATAGCAGGATATAAACAGGTTTGTGAGGAGACTCTTTTCGTCACATTTTCTATTCTCCATTGTACCGAAGAATCTTTCCTCTCATTGGTCAAAAGTTTTTGCTTCGTTGGTCGTAACTGGCTGGCATTTTTGTCTGTATTTCTATTGTGTGGTTTCCTCCATTGCCTCTCTCTCTCTGTATTGGTCGATGCTTATGTGGCCCGTTGATGTTGTTTCTTCTTGTTGGACGCTGCAGCATGACACCTCCCTGTCTCTTTGACCAAAGCTGAAGCTGTCAGCTGATCTCTGCGAACCACGACGCTGACCTCGAGCCTCTTCTCTTCTCCCTATAGGCTAGCCACACCGGTATGCGCTCGTACATTTACAAGCAGAGCTCTGTGATTGGCTCGCAGGCGGAGCACACTGGGATGCGGACGTATTACTTCAGCGCCGACACCCAGGAGGACATGAACACCTGGCTGAGGGCCATGAACCAGGCCACGTTGATGCAGAACCACGGCAACACACTCATCAGGTAGGGACACACACGTACACACACACATGCACACACACATGCACGGAGTATCTCTCTCTCATTGAACTTGAACTGAACTCACACACCTTATAAACATTCATTGCCCTTCAACAGGCGGCTGTAGAACGTCAGCAACATACTCAAGAGGTCCATGAGTACATTCAGTCAATAAACATGACTTATTCAGTAATAAGGCTGAAGTAATGTAAACTTTCTTTATGAACAGGAAGTTCCAGGTCTTTACTTTTTCTGTTTCTACTGATAAAACATTGATTTCTCCACCTTTACGCCATGAGCTCCCCCTTGTGTTTGCTGCCAGTATTTTGATTCCTGTATACAGTATGTTGTTTAAAATGAAAACGCGAGTCATCTTTTGTATTTTTTTATTGAGATATAAAGTTGATTAATGTCCCATCTTTGATTGGGATTACACTAGGAATCGCTAGTTTAGATCTGACTGAAAACACACATATACACAAACATACAAACCTATATGTACTTGCTCCTTTAAAATGTCATCTTCCATCAGTTCATCTTTGGTGCCAAGCACTTTCATTGGTCAGTGCTGTGGTGATTTTTGTACTACACTTCCCAGAGATCACCTATTAATAAAGCAGGAGGCTCTTTACTCTTTACTTTTAGGCCTTTGTCCTGTGTTTAACTAGAAATGAGGCATTTTTAGATAAATAAATTTAGATTTTGTTGCACTGTATTGCTCACTGACATAAAACTACATTCATTCATTTTTGATGCCTCCGTGCCGGCGATAGCCATGGCCGAACGCATTACGTTTTCTGGTCGTCTGTCTGGTCGTCCGCCCCACTCTTGTGAACTCGATATCTCAGGAACACCTTGAGCAAATTTCTTATAATTTGACACAAATGTCTACTTGGACTCAAGGATGATAAGATTTTGGTGGTCAAAGGTCAAGGTCACTGTGACCTCACAAAACACAGTTTTGGCCACGACTCAAGAATTCTTATGATGATAATGATGACAATTTCACACAAATGTCTAACAGGATAAAATGATGAAGTGATGACATTTTGGACAGACATGGATGTAAACTGAAACTCGACTGTGTGATTATCATAAAGTGGGCATGTCTGTAGAGGGGAGAACCCATTTTTATTCACATATCTTGAGGTCAGAGGTCAAGGAACCCCTTTGAAAATGGTCATGCCCATTCTTCCTCGCCTAGCTTTAAAACTGAGCCCGCTAGAACCTAAAAATCACAAGTTTTCTTAATGCGTTAAAGAAATTATTGGCGTTAAAACGCGTTATTATCGCGTTAACTTTGACAGCCCTAATGAAAACACACTTCCAAACAAGTGTTGCCATTTGTTTGTCTGTTCTGTCACTATAGATGATTCCGGGAAAAACATCCCACTCCGCTGTTTACAGCTTTAACAAGTCTGTTTCAGTCCTGAAGCTGTAGCACATGAGCGTAGTGTATTTATTTTTGTACATGTTTGCTGGCTTTCAAAGAGTAGATGTTGTGAAATGCTGTTTTTGAACTAGCAGCCGCTTTCTCCATGTATTATTCATATGTTTACGGGGGTGGGGGGGGGAGGTGGCTCAGATCAAATACGTCCCATCATTCACTGGCAGCCTCAGACACCCGCAGCTCGTACTGCTTCGCTTTCTTTTTTAGTTTTTTGGAAGGGGAAATCCCAAAAGACTACTCTAGTTGTTAATGAATGACAGGAGGGGGAAACCTAACTGAAGACAGACAGCTTCCACTTCGGAAGTTTATAAACCACTTTTTCACCCCGTTTCTGCGTTTCCTTATTGAACAAACTAAAGCACTAGTATTACTATTTGTTGGCACGTTGCACTCATTTTTCAAGAGTTTGGTTACTTTTACAATATGCAGATAGATTTCTATAGAGTGGTGGACTACATAGCTAGAAACACACTACTCTTTAAGGAACAGTGAGCAGCATTTCGGGGGATCTATTGGGAGAAATTTCAACATAATATTATTAAGCATGTTTTCTTTAGTCTATAATCACCTGAAAATACGAATTGTTGTGTTTTCGTCACCTTAGAATGAGCCGTTTATTTCTACATATGTTCCCATTTATGTTTTTTGCGTTGGCCACCGTAGTTCTGTTACAAGCTTGGCACACGGAAGAAGTTTCAGTTGGTTGCAATCTGTAACCTCACCGCTAGATGCCGCCAGATTTTACGTTATACGTTGCACCTTTAAACTAAAAGATAATGCCTTATATGCTCAATTTAACACAATCTAATAGGGACAAACCAGTCATCATAATGCTAATTTATATTGCATATCTTCAGCTGCTGGCAGCGAGCACGCCAGCACCTGTTTAATTCATTTTCTAAAAGTAAACTTTGGTGCGTGGTTCATTGGCTTTCCGAGACCTGACTATTCCTCCGGCTTCTTGTCACAGGGGATTTCATTAGTGAGTTTCAACTCTAGCTGTGGTTACACGGCTTTGCTTGTCACCTGCCCCTGCTCTAAAGTGGTCTGTGTGGTGTATTTAGCCCTGTCCTTAAAGTTTGAGGTGAGGCTAAAAGTTTTCTCTTTTATGTGACAGTCGTCTAGTTCAGATTCAGTTCAGCACACCAGAACAAAGACTAGGAGAACCGAAATGGTGGAACCCGACGTCCATGGGATATCAGGGAAGTGATCAAATGAAACAGAATTGGTGCTTATCGAGTAAAAGCCACTGAAATCCTCTGAGAGGTTTGAGGAAAAAGCAGTAGTTGATTATCATCTGGTCTCTTGTGTAGTGTAGGTTTATCCAAATATTCAAAGTAGGGCTGTCAATCGATTCAAATATTTAATCGTGATTAATCGCAAATTAATAACACATTTTTTATCTGTTCAAAATTAACCTTAAAGGGAGATTTGTCAAGTATTTAATACTCTTATCAACATGGGAGTGCTGCTTTATTACCAACACAAAACAATGACAAATATTGTCCAGAAACCCTCACAGGTACTGCATTTAGCATAACAAATATGCTCAAATCATAACATGGCAAACTGCAGCCCAACAGGCAACAAAAGCTGTCAGTGTGTCAGTGTGATGACTTGACTATGACTTGTCCAAAACTGCATGTGATTATCATAAAGTGGGCATGTCTGTAAAGGGGAGACTCGTGAGTACCCATAGAACCCATTTACATTCACTGATCTTGAGGTCAGAGGTAAAGGGACCCCTTCGAAAATGGACTTGCCAGTTTTTCCTCGCACATATTTTGTGTAACATTGGAGTGTTATTTAGACTCCTACGCAACAAGCTAGTATGATATGTTAGTATCAATGGATTTCTTGATTTTTTTGTTTCATATGATGTCAGTATCTTCCCTCTAGCTTTATAACTGAGCCCACTACACCCTAAATATCGCAACTTGCATTAATGCGTTACAGAAATTAGTTAGCGTTAACGCATTAGTATGGTGTTAACTTTGACAGCCCTTATTCAAAGTAAGAGTTGGATGCCAGACAGGAGAATAATCATAATCTTACCCGTGTCACTTTACTCTCTGTTCAACTCCCTGTTGCTCTTTCAGCTCACAGGTGTGTCTGATTTATCTCCTCACCTTCCTTTCCTGTCACTCTCAGGAATGAAACTCTCACAATGTTGAAGGGAAAGTTACAAAAAGTATAAGAGTGTAAAATACTAACATTTCATGTAATCTCTCCTCTCCACAGACCATCCGACAGGTTCGAGACGTTTCACATGTTGCAGCAGCAGGCTGTCCCGCAGACGAACCACGTAAACCACCACAAGACCTCAGACTCTGAGTTCATGAGACCCATCGTCCACGAGGTCCTCCTGGAGCCCATACACCGCGACCTAGACGACCGCTGCAGCTTCCACAAAGACTCTCCCGACACCCCCATGTTGGAGCATCCCATCGGAAGCACGGCCCTGGAAATGGACACGCACATGTCCCTCCCCTCCAACCCGGCGCCCTCTGCCCTCCCACAGTTAGACCACGTGTCGGCCTCGGCGCCCGTGTCTAGGGTTCCGTCCCGGGCACCGTCGCGAGCCGCCTCCACCCTGCCCTCCAGCGTTTGCACGAGGAACGGCCTCGTCTCCACGCCCAGCCCCATCCTGGAGCCTAACGGGATCGCGGCGGGGACGTACCAGAGGGCCCCGGCGCCGCAGCCGGCTGCTGACACACAAAAGCAAGTGCACAGGAGAAGTACTCTGGAGCAAGTGGAGCAGTGGGTCAAAGTGCAGAAGGCTGAGCACAAAGGGTACGTCACTGGCATATGTCCTATCTTATTTTGTGAAAATACAAATGATTATGTTTATGGACTATGCAGCATGCAGACAAGGTAGCTTTACACCACATGTACTGCATACGTTTAGTGGAGAGTTTCCTCTAGTGACCTTTACTTGCATATTGAACATGAATGTGAATACCAACCCGTCATGAACACATCAGGTCTGCACAGCGCAATGTTTTATTTCTGACAATATTGAGCTTGTTATTGTTTAGAAATGGAACAACAGATCAAACTGTTCCCATGTGAACTTAAAGGGATACTTCAGTTGTTTTGTAGTGGGGTTGTATGAGGTATTTATCCATAGTAGCTGTATTACCTACAGTACTGTAGATGACGGTCAGTACGCCCCCAGTTTGGAGAAACATCTATTTAGAATATTTTCTAACTGAACTGAAAGTGAAACCTATCTATACTGTTTTTGTCATCTAAGCCTGCTGGCTTTGGAGAGAGCATAGATAAGTTTCACTTATAGTTCAGTTCTTTGTTGGAAAGGAGAAGGAAACGGCTGTCTGACAGCAAGATAAAGTAGTGAAAATATTCTAAATATAACGTACACTTAAACTGGTGTTGATTTTTTTAGGTGAGCCTTTCTTTTAGGTGGGTAAAAAAAGTTTTTCTACCGCCCCCGTCCACAGCACTGTATTTCTTTGCTCTGGTGTCGGTACTCCTGTCCGTACCGACCGTCATCTACTGTAAGTAATACACTTAATTAATACTTATCCACAACTATGGATAAGTACCTCATACAACCCCACTTCAAAACACCTGAACTATCCCTTTGAAGCCCATTTGTAGCTCAAGAAGTTTCATTTGTCGTTCATCTTATCTTCTTATTTAATCATCAAATAAAGGTCAAGGTAAGATTTGATAAATCTTTATTCTATTCTGTTAATTGGGGTATGAAGAAAAATATCCCTTTGTGTCGTGCTATTCTTCCTCAACAGCCCTCCATCCAGAGAGAACACTCTCCCTCGTCGCACACCACCAACCCAGCACAAGTTCACCACCATAGATGCATATCAGACCCTGCCAAAGACCCCTCGCCAGAGCCCCACGCCCGCCCGATTCGGTGAGTACAAGTACGCCCAGGACCGCCTCAGCCACTTCCGCCTCACCCCTGACCCCGGGCCCAACACCGTCTGGCAGCTGTATGAGTGGCAGCAGCGCCACCAGTTCCGTCACGGCAGCCCCACGGCGCCGCTCTACACTCCGGCCCCGGACTACCCGTTTGGCCCTCGCCCCCCATCCACCGTGCCTGCCACCTCCTCAGCACCCAGGTCGGAAGGAGCGCCCCGCTGTGTGTCGGTCCCACCTTCATCTGCTGACATCCCTCCGCCGGGGCCTCCGCCCGGCTCCAGCAGAACCCTGTCGCCTACAAAGAGGCCACACACGCCGGCTGAACGGGTGACAGTCAGGCCCGTGGGTGATAGGTCAGTGGTGGACATCCCCTTCGCTGTTTCCCCCCGCAGGACCAAATCTCAGATGCTCAAGGTAAAATAACGTCTGACAGAAGCAGAACAACAATATTGCATGTTTGTTGTAAACAGGAGGTGTAACTAACTGAAAGAAAGTCTAATTTTTATTTTCATAGGTAATAATGCAGTCAGTAAACAGAGTCCAGCTTTCTCTGGATAGTGATTTTGTAATCTATTCTTCTTACTATGCACAGAGAAGTGTCCAAACACAACGCTAAAACTTCATTGGACAGATTAGACTGTTCTCAATCAGGGGAATGATATTCAACTCACAAGGCTGGTGTTTTTGATATCATATTTACATTTAAAGCCTGATCAGACAGAGGTGCAGGTGGAAAATGTGAGGCGCACCCCACTGCCTTTTTGTTCCCCTTTTTTCAATTTGCTATGTCTTTTTTATTGTTGCTAGGCAACCACAGAATGAATGCTAACATTACCTTAATACTAGGGCTGTCAATCGATTATAATATTCAATATATAAATGAGATATAATGTCTATATGTAATATATTTAATCATGATTAATTCACATTAATCACATTAAACGCAAGATGCTCAGCAACACAAAAAGCAGCGCGCAAAATGCTTCTCTCTCCATGAACATTACAAAAAGACGCCCCGTGCTGCTTAAACGCACTCCGTCTTATCCAAAACAACTTCAAATTAAAGTAAACCCGAGTTCCTAGCTCCACAGCGATCATATATCAATCAACTGATAATTATTCAAGTGTCCCCAGAATGTTTAAGCAAGTAATTATACAAGAAAAGAGACAAAGAGAAGGAATGCAGCTGTGATGTATGAAGGACGGATCCTGTAATGGCAGCATGTATATAAATATTGTAGATTAGACATATTCAATGGCATTTTGGATGACAGCAGATTATTTCCTATCACTGCATTCTGTTGCATGGAGTTGTATGAGATTGATCCCGTGTTGCCTGTTGTTTGTGCTCTTCCAGAGATTGGACCATTAATTTTTTTTCCTGCTGCCAAGTGCAAAATATCAAATAGAGTAGTTTCTCATCCAGAACGGTGTCAGTCATTCTGACAGCGTGGGCTGCATGTTGGAACTCTGCTCCGCTGAACAGAATAATTGTTTCAGTGCCTCGGGGCACAATGGCAGACATATCCTTAAGGCTTAAAGCAGTCTGTGAAATTACCTCAACTGTATCAGCAATCAGCCAAACTGTTAACTGTAAACTATACTGAAGATGAATGCATACTATTTAATATATACTGTTTAATGCAAACTGAGAAATCCATCAGTGTTTGCATATCACATTTCTGAAATTGAGTGAAAAAACACACAAATATGCAAATGTACGCCCACTCTCCCACAACCACCAGCAACTTCATTTTGCCCAGAGATAATAAAGAATACAGTGTTTCGTTATCGAGGTCATGTGAAACATTTTATCCTCTAGGAGAAGAATTGTAGCCGTTGGTGAACTTCTGTTGTGATAGCAGATTCTTCATTATTCAGATTATTTTGTGTGGTAGGACCGTCTTTATTCTGTAATTGCTATAACACACAAAGGGCCTCATGCAGCAACGTTCCCTTAAATCTCTCTTAAATCTAAGAGAAAAAATAAGAGAAATCAACTCCAGGAAAACCAAACGTTCTTAACCATCCAGATGTGCTCTTACCAGGTGTGCTGCTGAATGATGAATCCTACTTGATCATAAATTGGAGGCGTGTGGCAGATATACTATATAAGGGCAGGGGTTGTGGCGCTTGCAATTACTCTGGAACATTCCCAAGAATTGGAGAGATGCCACCAAAAAAAGGCTGTAAGAAGAAGAACTTAAGCAGTAGTGAAACTGAGGTACTGTTAAATAAACTTAAACAAAGTCAACATGTGATTTTCCAGAGCGTCAGTACTGGTGTTACTGGAAAATCCAAAAGCATCTAAGAGCAGTATGTACGCCATTCAGAAGCTGAACGCACACAATATCACCTAAGGGTTTTTATAACCTTAATTGGGATCAATGGACCAATAGTATGTCTTTAAAAATCCTTATAATTACTCTAAAACATATAATGATCTAAATTTGATTGACTTTTGTCTCCCTGCGTTGGACAATTTGTGGACTGTGAAAACAAGATGTTTTTTCTCTTATCTTGGTGAGAGTGTTCTCGACCACTCGTAAAATGTTCTGTTACCTGAGAGAAGAGCAAAAACAAGAAAACATTTCTGGTGAATCCCAGAAATAAATGGGTGCTAACAAAATAAGAACAAATCATGGATACCAACCAAATAGGAGGAAATTTGTTCTTATATCAATTCCTACTCCGTGAGGCCCATTGTCTGTTATTCGATTTTTTTAATATAATTTCCTAAGCTCCAGTGTGTGTGTATATATGTGTATGTATGTAAAATGTGTTGTGTATGTGTTGTCAGGCTGCTACTATCGAGAGACGGTCAATGCCTCCATCTGGCTACATCACACACACAGTCAGTGCACCCAGCCTTCATGGCAAAACGGTACGTTTTACAAATAAAAACATAAAACATACTTCACTGTATTGCAAATAAGAATATTTAATAAACACTACATTAGGCATGGATTTCAATATTTGGAACTTGGAGCAGAAACCTTAAAGATTGGAGGCTTAAGAGGCCTGTAATCTTGATTTACATTTTGTCGGCGCGGGCCTGTTGTTGGCCGTGGCTGAACATTTGGGAGACATTGCCTGTCACCTACAGCGTGTCGCTGTAGATGTGTGTTGAGTTCCGCCTTTTGTTTCAGCACCGTTAATCCTCCTAAATTTAGCTGCTTGTTCAATTTGGCCGTCAACAAAGTGGCTCCCAGTGCTGTGAATGCAAGGTTACTAAAACTCAACAGAAGTTTCATTGAAGTTTGGTGTGGTCAGTTTTGATGCCAGATTTAATGTCCTGTGATGCCCGACAGCCCGAGGAGCTCACCCTGCTCCTCATTCAGCTGCGCCGGCATCAGGCCAAGATGGCCTCCGCCCGTCAGCACGCGTTTACCCAGCTCCAGCGGATCAACGGTCCCAAAGAGGCATACCACCACAACCACTTCCTCACCACTAGAACCAGTCCCCTCCTCAGCTCCAGTCCCTCTCCTGTGTCCCACCTCGGACCTGTGAGCCTCTCGGCTACCCTGGGCCCTTGCTACACCCAGGTGGGGCCCCACCGCGGCATGCCCGCCCCTCATTTTACCAGGGGCCGTAGAGGTTGCCATTAAACATATTGCAGGGCTGCATTACTCTTAAATAAGATCTACCATCTACCATCTACTATGAATTTTCAACATTTTTTTATTGGGAAATGTAATCCTTTTTGTCCATTATTCGTGGCTCTTTGTTGGTCAGTTTGTCTCTCCGTCAATCTGTCTGTCCAACATTTTGGTCCAGGGTGAAATATCTGATCAGTTGAAGAATTCTAATCTATTATCTATCTAATCTCATTCTAATTTTTGAGGATACCGTCGCAATTTAAATTTGTCCAACACTTTAATTTTTAACAAGATTTTGTGAAAAGTAATTTCTGGATTTACAAATTTGCTAAATCTTTAGTCGTCAGAGGATGAATCCTAAAGACATTTAACCTCCTGACACTTTCTCTAGTGCCACTAACAGGTCAGGTTGTCAAGCACAGAAGATATTTCAAAATATGCCGGATGGATTTCCATAATCAAATATGAAGTAACATTTCAAGTCCAGTGAAAGCAGTTAAATTCTTCAACTGTAGCGACTTGTTCGTACATCACTATGTCTTGCCAAACCTAATCATGCAGCACCTAGTCTGCAGGAGGATTGGGATCTCAAATTAGGAACATTTCATACACACGACCAGCAATGTTTGCTGCCTAATAGCACATAAAACTATTGAAAATATAAAAAATATAATATAATATCTTTAAATCAAAACTCAAAACTAATCTGACATGCCTGTTATTATACCTTTAAGGTTCTCAATACGATATTCAGATCATTTATTTAGCAGCAAACAACTATTTGCTATGTAGATAAGATATAGAGGAGTAATGTCTACCTGAGCAGAGAATGAAGTCTGAGAGCCTCTGTGCTTTGTCGACATAGCCGAGCCAGCCGTGTCTATAAGGTAACCCTCAAATTGCGAAATTTGCGCTAACTGCTATCCGTCACTTCGGAGGAGCCGATGGGCGACGGCTCCAACGTTTTGAATTTGGACTGCTGTTACCCATTTTAAACATTAGCTGTCTACAGTGCTACATATTGCTTTAAAACATTATGACTTTAATGCCCCTCACTTACCCTCATCATCCCACCACCACCAACAGATCTGACCAAGTTGAAAGCAACACATGGACCGCATTAATTTCCACCGTGATTGTCTCATTTCTTCAGCAACACTGTCATCACAAAGATTCTCTAATCACATAAGAGATATATACAAATTCACTGTAATATTTCCTATTAGCAGACACTGAACAAAGGTTTTATAACATGTTATCATATTCACTGAGACTGACATCTCCTCCAGACACACTCTTAGGCCAGACCTGTAACTCATAGTTGATCATGCACTTGGTAGTTCCCAACTGTAAAAACAATAACCTATATCCCAGGATAGATAAAGCAAAAGCCAAGTCAATAGCCAAGTCCCAGTATATCAGTGGCAACCTCTACCCAGCAGCTCCAGTGCTTTAGTGGTGTGACACCGGGCCTTGCTGTCGTCATAGAAACCATCCGCCTCTTCTCTTCCATGTGCTGTTCTTGGCTGGTCCGTTTCCATATCGTGCTTCTTAGTGATGCTGTCCATAAGCATGTTGTGCTGCTAACTTTTCCGACGACGTCCACAAAGCCATCCCCACGCTTTGGCTCCACTGGCTGGCTGTGGATGTGTCGGTCACTTTGGTCTTCTGATCCGTGAATCTTTTCATTGTCGGCAGTCTGTTTTTTTTGTGGAGTGATGTGAGCTGAATTGTACTCAGCAATGTTTCGATATCCGCTGCTTCTAATGGATCTGGTTTGTGCTGGTGTTTTTGTTTGTTTGCAGTAGGAGCATCTCTGAGTAGAGAAATTAATTGATTGTACTGTATGTGTTGTGATGCATGTTGGCACAGACACATAACGGCAGCCTGCACCTCATACTCGACACGCAAATGTCACTACTGGATGAATTATCAGTGAAGCTTCTTTAGATTCAGATAGTGAATTATTTAATTCCTGTTGACACAAATCAATAATCCACGCTCACGTGTTTGTCCCCCTCCAGAGTGATGACACCTATATGCTGCTGAAGAAGGACTTGGAGTATCTGGACCTGAAGGTGAGAGTTTATCCCCTGATCCCTGTTAGTTATTTCACTAATCTTCTGCTTTAGTTCAAGTGTTCAATGTTTCTGCTGTGCCTTCTCTGATTTGAAATGTCTCTAGCTCAAACTAACACTCTTGGTGTTTCTTACTAACGACCACTTTTAACACTCTGGCCACGCGTTAGAGATGTTGAGACTAAATATCCCCAGCAGACCTCTAACTCTTCACACCAAAAGCAGCCGCCTTTTTTTGTGACTGCGGCTCTGTGTCTTTGTGATTTTGACTCCCAGATCAGAGCTCTAGAGCCCCTGATCCTCGCAGTTCACAGTTTACTACTGCACTGCACTGCTGGGCCTCTCAGGCCTCTAATGAACGTAAGCTGTATGTGTCTGTGTGCGTGTTATAACAGATTTAACGTTGTACGTAGTGCGTCTGTGACTGTGTGTGTGTGTGTGTGCGCGCGCATATCCTGTATGCTTGTGCATGTTTCTCCAGTGTTCAGAGTAGGGACGCATGTGTCTAGTCTGTATGTGAGAGTGTGTGTTCACGTCTTGAGAGAGACTTTGTTCTAGAGAGACCATCCCATTGCTTACGGCACCGCATTCACGGCTTGAATGGCATCAAATGTCTAATCTCCACGTGATCTTTGACCTCTCCTCCTCCCTCCCTTCCTCGTGGTGATGTTGACGATGCTGTTGAAAAGTGAGCATGGGATGGCTCGGCAGTGCATGTGTTGTGGCTGTGGCCCGGTGGTTGAAAAGCCAGCTGCTTCTACCATCGTCTCTGAAACGCTGCACCTCCTTGACAAGAACACAGGGCTCTGCTGTGTCATGTCTCTACTTTATTCCAAAAAGGAGCACATGTAGTCCCAAACTAATCATTTACAAGGACAGAAAGAGCTTTTATCAGGGAAATTTCTCATTGTTCAATTTGCACATGTGCTCCATTTAAATGTTTTTTTTTAGCGTAAGTGTTTCAGGAGGTTATTGTAGCACTGTAGAACCCTGTCAGTAACTCCAGTAAAACTCAAAGTGAGCACCTGAAATGTACAACGGCATAATAGGGCCAATTTAGGTAAGAAAATTAAATAATTACAGAGCTCTGGGAGGGGGTAATATTCTGAGAAAAAACTCAGAATTTCCAAGATTAAAGTTGTAAATTTACGACAAAAAAACGTGGATATTCTCTGAGATTAAAGTGGCAAATTTATGAAAAAAACAAACTCACAAATTTGCGAGATATAAAGTCGTAAATTTACAAGAAAAAAACGTGTGGATAGTAGAGTGCAAAACCGTGGTAACGCCAGCCGCTCTCTGAATTTCATGCTCCTAAAGTAGTGTTAATGGTGAGAATGGCCTCTCAGCGAGGCGAAAGTCCTGAAATACATATACACATTTTCTTTCATGTTTTTTCTGTCTTTTTATGAACATAAGTAAGGCCTTCTACAGGAAGTCGTGTCTTTTATTTCAGCACAGCTAACAGTAAAAGCCAACCCAAAGACGCTTACTCAGAACACACTGCGTTACCATAGTTACACACTGATGCTTTTAAGGGACCCTTGCTCAACTGTCACTGTGTCAGGGTGAAGGGAAAGCAACACAGAAAAAGCACATAACAGAACTGCTTGTGTTGAACAACAGATTATGGTGAATTATGTCCTTAGAGTTTGCTGTTGAGAGGGACATCTGGAATTTTAGCCTGCTGCCCCACGACCCGGCCCTGGATAAACAGATGAGAATGGATGAATGGATGGAGAGTCTGCTAAAATCTAATATATTTTGCACTTAAATTTTACACTTTAATCTCAGATAATACCAAATGAAATTTCTTTTAAATTTATGATTTTATAATCTCGCAAATTTTGTGAGTTTTTTCTTGTAAATTTGCAACTTTAATATCAGAGAATATCCAAGTTTTTTTTTCATAAATTAATAACTTTATAATCTTGTATATTTGTGATTTCTTTTCTCGTAAATTAAGCATTTTAATTTCAGATAATACCAAAAAAATTATTGTAAATTTATGACTTTATAATCTCGCAAATTTGTGAGTTTTTTCTTGTAAATTTGCCACTTTAATCTCAGATAATATCCAATTGTTTTGCTTGTAAATTTCCAACTTTATAATCATGCCTATTTGTTAGTTTTTTTTTCTCGTAAATTTGCCACTTTATGTCAGAGACAATTGTTTTCTTGTAAATTTACATTTTAATAATCTCGCAAATTTGTGTTTTTTCTTGTAAATTTGCAATTTTAATCTCAGAGAATATCCAAGTTTTTTTTTCGTAAATTTACGATTTAAATCTTGGAAATTGTGAGTTTTTTTCTTCGAATATTAGCCCCTTTCCACAGTTCTGTTTTTTTTTTTTAACTACAATGGCCATAATACGCCATCGTAGAACTGTGTGTGTTCCTAAAACAAATATTTTCCTCTTCACAAAAAAAAATACTGCAACTTTATGGTATGATACATAATGTACTACATAGAGGTTTAATGGATAAGTCAATTTGTGCAGGGCTTCAAAGTGTCCATAGCCATTGTGTTCTTCATGGCAAAAACTGATTCTGTGTGCCAAACCTCACTCATGTTGTCATATAGACGAGGGGAAGAGAATGTGTCATAGATAGTCTGTCTCAGCCTCGTAATGCTGTAGTTTGTAGCTGCTCTCTGTGTTCCCTGTATCTCCTTTATTTCAGCACCGTTGTACCATGGCTCAGACACTTTGTTTAACCGTACAGCTAACATCGGGACATGCTCCTTTTTGCTCTTTTTAGGTAGCTGGAAGTCAGACACTGAAGGAGTCAGGGAAACCTGTCAAGGTTGCAGAAAGTGACGTGGATGTAAGTACGAGCTTAAAAGCTTCTTAAAATGTTGGCTGCATTAAATACAGCAGCATTAAAATTCCATTTCTGACGATGTCAAGGAGGTTATGTTTTCGCTCCTGTCTGTTTCTCTTTCAGTAAATAGGATAGCTAAAGAATGTTAACAAACTTCCATTAAATTTGGTGCAAAGTGAAGCTGTTGGTAAGAAATTGAAGGACATCTTTAAAGTTTTTGTCACATTTCCCCATCATATACTGTGCTTACTTGAATGGAAAAGTCTGGCAAAGGTATACAACGATTTACTATTACTGCATGTAGTTTGATGCAAATACATATTCACATGCAGTTCAAGAATTTCTATACATTTGCTATCATGAAAATAACAAAAGTCAATTTGATAAACATGATATTTTAGTTTGTTGAGGGGAGCGGCACTGACTGCTGCAGTTCAGTTAGGAGGAAAAACTGGCATGGCCATTTTCAAAGGGGTCCCTTAACCTCTGACCTCCAGATATGTGTGAATGAAAATGGGTTCTATGCGTACCCATGAGTCTCCCCTTTACAGACATGCCCACTTTATGATAATCACATGCAGTTTGGGGCAAGTCATAGTCAAGTCAGCACACTGACACACTGACAGCTGTTGTTGCCTGTTGGGCTGCAGTTTGCCATGTTATGATTTGAGCATATTTTTTTATGCTAAATGCAGTACCTGTGAGGGTTTCTGGACAATATTTGTCATTGTTTTGTGTTGTTAGTTGATTTCCAATAATAAATATATACATACATTTGCATAAAGCAAGCACATTTGCCCACTCCCATGTTGATAAGAGTATTAGATACTTGACAAATCTATTTTGGATGGATAAAAAATTTGCAATTAATCAGGAACACAATGGACAATCATGCGAATAATAATAATCGATTGACAGCCCTGTGTAAAAGTTATCATTCCCTCTAAAATAACAAATCAAATCGCAATTGCAATATCAGTCATATTATCGCAATTAGATATTTTTTCCAATTCATTTAGCCCCAAATTCTAAAAATAAGTTGATCATACAAGCGGAGTGTTTTTCAGCCAGCGCAGCTTAAATGTTGAGGGGTAATTAAGGCAAAACAAAATATGGATGTTGTAGAAAAAGTGTGGGAGTACAAGATAAACTATTATTCTTGGCTTCAAGGGGCAAACAGCATGTGAGTATGTTAATAGGTAAACGCCATAACTACTTCAGTTTTATAATCCAAATAATTCTCTGCGTTTTTTCTTGTTTCTCCCGTGAAAGTCTTTCTCAGTGTTCAGCTTCATACGCAGCTGTTTAAACAATTTATGAGAGCGTTGTCTGCGATGAATATTTGATCAGATCCAACAACAACATCACCGTGGAGACAACAACGGGATTCATAATTTATCTGATGGAATATGAAAACTAGCGTCGAGTGCAGAAAATGTATACGGAGAAGCACATTAAGCTGTTCAGTCACAACCTCATTACATGAATGTTGTGTTGTTGTTTGACCGCGGGATGATAAAGTGATTTAACCTTTGCCTTGAAGTTTGCTGAGTTTAATGGGGGATTAATTAACGGAGCTCAGAGCCTCCCGCGCACTGTAATTAAAAGTGTCAGGTGGGTCGCACCCACTTTGTGTAATGGGCTCACTCACAGTAATTACACCCCAACGAGATCAGAGCTTTGGGACTGTGCATACGGAGTGTTACAAACCTGCTTACATGCACTCAAACATTTAAAAAGAGAGATGTATACATGCACAAACACATGCACAAACACATCGCTATACATACTCACACTTTCTTATACACGTACTAACAGATCTACAGCTGCAGAGACAAGGGGAAGTTGTAATTAAGTAAATGGGCCACTTAATTACCAGAGGTCAACACACAGACACACACTTTGGTGATCATTAGAGAAGTGTTTTATCTCTCTCTCTCCCTGCACACTCAGCTCTGTGTCTCCCTCTGCAGGTGAAGTTGAGTCGGTTGTGTGAGCAGGACAAGATCCTCAAGGATCTGGAGGCCAGGATCAGCTCCCTGAAGGAGGACAAGGTACACACTCTGTTAGTTATATAGGCTCTCGATCAGTCACCCTTAGTCTTATTCTACCAGTCAGTCAGTCGGTCTGATGAGTCAGCAGGCAAAAAATGTTTGAAAATGGAAGAAGAAAATAGAATAGATAGATAGAAGAAATAACACATGATGGTGACACATTCAAGGACAGAGCTGCTGTCAATTGAGCTACAGTGGAGTTTGATAACAGAGGGTGATTCAGCTATCAAAGGGTAAATAGCGGTACACGTCACTGTCAGTCAGAATCAAAGTGGTTTTCATTCAAGATTCATTGGGCCTCATGCAAGAACCACTCGTACGAACAGATTCATTGTTAAAGTGTCAGTAGGCAGTATATTTTTGGCGTCATTGGGCAAAAATTCCATAATAACCTTTCAGCATATTGTAATTCAAGTGTTCTGAGAGAAAACCAGACTTCTGCACCTCCTCATGACTCTGTTTTAAGGCTTTAAGGCATTCACACATTTTCTCATATTTTGAATTTCCTCTTAATTTATTTACGAGTGGTCCAGACTTGTCGTTGGAGTCAGGTGCAGTTAGTCTGCTGTTATCCAAACCCAAATTTTTGTGTATTTCATTTCTTTGCAGCAATTTTTAGTTTGAAAATCCTAGATAAATCACCAGCATAATTATGCTGCAAATATAATTCTAAATGTATTCAAATAGCCTCACAATATCATCATGAATTTAAATTGACTGATAAGATGTCGATAAGAGTATTAAATGCTTGACAAATCTCCCTTTAAGGTACATTTTGAACAGATAAGAAAATGATTAATCGCGATTAAATATTTTTAATCAAATTTTGAGTTTGAAAATCCTATATAAATGAAACTTCATAATTATGTTCACATTATCCCGTTTGACGGAATATGAATATCTCAAACTGCAAAACGACTTCAATTATGCACTAATTGAAGGTTAATTTGTCTCTCTATATAATAAGGTCAATGGGAAGTGTAACCAGGCTCTTGGAAGAGATAGTTATCTGAAGTAAAGTAAATTGCAATACATTATACTATAAAGTTTGGAATGAAAGTCTGATCATATACAGCTCAGCTAAGTAAGAATTAAATCTTATGGGGCTCATGATTGTGCTGCCCTCTGGAGACATTTTTGAATGAGTGCCATCTGCTGAAGAGTCACATTTTCAGAGCAGATGCGGGTCTTAATAGTTGCTTTGCTTGACCTCATGCTGCGTGACTCTCACCCCTTCAGGACAAGCTGGAGAGTGTGCTGGATGTGTCCCACCAGCAGATGGAGCAGTACCAGGAGCAGCCGGCCCACGCCCACAAGATCGCCTACCAGCAGAGGCTGCTGCAGGAGGATCTGGTCTCCATCCGGGCCCAGATATCACGCCTCTCCACGGTATGTATGTATGTATGCCAGTGTGTGTGTGTGTGTGTGTCTTTTTATTCTGCACAACATACTGTATGTATAGTCTAGAGGAATAAGGATATTTTTCTAATATATAAATAAATACAAATACATTTTTGCTCCTGCAATAACCTTGCATATGTTGAATTTCCCACATCTACATTTGCACATTTTCTACTTCATTTTATTTGTATTTAAAAACAAAACATTAACTTGCACACTCTGCTAATATATATAGTATGTTATTCTATGTTTATATTTTATATTTTTGTTTTTATGTTAGTCGGGTATATGTATAGTGTATTCTTGCTATTCTAATATTCTGAATATTACGTTTTCTATAGATATATATCTCTAGTGTTGAAATGTACATTTTATTTACTGTTCCGGTGCTTTGCCTGGTTAACCTGCTGCTGTAACACAATCATTTTGGGATCGGTAAAATACATCAATGTATTTAAAATCACACATGTATTCAATGTATATGTCACAAAATGGCAAATGTCTGCACAATTTCATGAAACATAACGCATGTATATGTCTCTGGGCATGCATGTGTGTTTGAATGCATACAGCTACTTGTGCAGGTGCAGTATACGTCTGCATGTTTGAAAGAGCGTGTGTGTAACTGCACTGATGCCTGTAATAAAGTTTGTGTATACATATAGAGATCTCTTGGAGGAAGCATCTATACATGTATCTTATAAACTCTACTGTATGTGTAACCAAAGTCTGTGTGTGCTGCAGGAGATGGCCCTCGCTTGGGAGGACTACAGCAGGCTGGAGAGATCAGTGGAGCAGTTGAGGACGGCGCTGCAGGCACACATGAACCACGGCGCCACCCCTCAGGTGAGACCTGGTACTGCAGATCAAACTGACAGCTCTGGTTTGTCCACGTGAAGCATCTAGTTTCTGGCTTTTATTTACAGTATCTGTGGCTTTTTAACAGCCTGTATTTAGTTGGTCCTCAAGTCCTTCAGATAATTTCAAATCTTGCATATATCTTCACATCTTCTGCTACTATTTATTATTAGTAATAGTTATATTATTATTAATGCTATTATTATCATTATATTATATCCACGGCTGCTATTATTATTAGTCATATCTATATTATTATTACTGCTACTCTTACTGCTACAATTACCCTATTATATCTACCGCTACTATTATTAATATTAGTTATAATCCTAATATTATTTCTGCTACCATTACTGCTATTATCATGCTATTATATCCACTGTTGCCATTATTAGTCATATTTCTAATATTATTACTGCTATTCTTATCATTCCATCATATCCACTGTTGCTAATATTATTAGTCATATTTATATTATATCCACTGCTGCTATTAATATTAGTTGGATTTCTATTATTATTACTACTACTATTACTGCGATTATTATTCTATTATAGCCACTGCTGCTATTATTATTAGTTATATTTCTATTATTATTATTTTAGCTGTTGTGTTATCATTGTTGTTGCTGCACATCTCTCTCTCTCTCTGTAGACCTGCTCTATATGAAAAGTGTAGTTTTCTAATAACGTCAGTTTTATAGATTACCAAATCTGTGACATTGAAAACTCAAGCTGAACCAAACCAGAAGTGAACAAATAACATATGAATGGAGTCAAATGTGTTAATCTGTAGCAGGAGAAAGCTGAGATGAAACGTGAGCTGTGGAGGATCGAGGACGTGATGGGGGGGCTGAGTTCCAGCAAAGCCAACTACAAGATCACCATCGACTCTGTCCAGAACCCAGGTTGGTAACCACAGCAACCCAGCAGTTAATATCGACAAAAGCCACAGTTTATAGGAAAACTGCACCATCTATTTTACAGTTAATATCAAAATGAAAAGTGAGTTTTACAATGAAATACAGGTCGTTACTCGATAACAATTACCACTCTGACACATTTACTGAATACATATTCACTGTATTGTCCACATATTGTGTAATTATCAGTTAACAGTGTTGTGGGTAATGTACTCTCTGTGTTTACACTAATAGTTCTTATCTCAGTTTATTACACGGCTTTATTAAATAATTGATTCTGATTGGTCAATTACGGCATTCTACAGTCTATTATTTTTTTTATAGCAGACCGTTGCTATTAATAACAGACCGTTGCTATGAATAACAGACCGTTGCTATGGACGCAGTTCTGAGCGGACTCATTTTTTTTTAGTGGAAGCAATAAAATAATTTAAATAATATTTTTAAATCAATATTCTGCATCAAATTATAATTTTTGTTTTAGTAAGTAGCCGTGTAATAAGCGGGATAATGTACAGCGAGCTGGTCATTATTGCAAAATGAACCCCTTCAGGTTGATTCAAGACCCCTGCTCACCCTGTTTCATTTTGCAATAATGACGGGCTCGCTGTACATTATCCCTTACTTAGACCTCTGCTTCTAAAGATCAGATTTTGAGTGAAAATGGCAATTGTATGGCTTGTTGTGGCTACATTCATTGAAATCTACATGTATTTGTTCGTACTCTTCTCAGTGTAAATGTGGTCAGAAATGTCTCCCCCCTTTCTGACTTTAAATCCATTTCAAAACTGCTTGTATTTAAAAGCTAACCCTTGATTTCTCCACCAGAGAGGAAATTAGTGCCTTCGGTGTCAGACCCGGCAGTGCCTTCTCTTAGCATGGAGGTCCAGCCGCCTCCTCGCAGCTCCATCCCCAGCATCCGCTCCCATACTTTGCCTCACAGCACCGTGCCAAAGTGGGTGAGTGTCCCCCTTCTGCTGTTTACGTCATATTAAACTTTAAGGAATTATCGCTGGATTTGGTCAGATTGCATTTGGGAGTTCATACATACAAAATACTGAATCCCACTCTTGTCTGTTTGCTGTCCAGGCAGAGGACGCCGCCCCACCCCGGCCGCCGCTGCCTCGCCTCTACGACTACGAGGAGACGCCCCCGGTGGTGCCGCCTCTCCCCAAAGAGGCCTCGGTCATCCGCCACACTTCGGTGCGTGGGCTTAAACGCCAATCAGATGAGAGGAAGAGGGACCGGGAGAGCGGGCAGTATGTTGTCAATGGAGACTGTAAGGTATGCTCACCTTCAGTTAATCCAGCTCCCTGCTATTCTACTGGAATGAAGCCATGTGAATGCAGTTTGGGGGGATTTTAATGTTTATTTTCATATTAAGACATCATGTTTTCCATATTTCCATATCCATAGTTGTTTTGGTCAAAATCACCAATAACCATTTTCCGTCTTACCTCTTCTGGTTTCAGACCGACTTGCGGTCATATGTGAGTGAACCAGAGCTGCCGGGACTGAGCCACCACAGCACCGGGTCTGACGTTGACTACCAGTATTTCCAAGGCCAAGGTAGCTCAACAGTAACATGCAAAATACATTTAACAGAAAATAGACTATTTTTTATAACTAGTGATTTCCCAGCATAGAATGCAATCATCGGTAACACTTAATAATAACCATTTATAAATGGTAAATTGATGGTTCATTTCAGTTTTGTTGTTATTTTACTGTTAACACATTCAATTATAATTAATAATGTTTACTAATTATTAGTAATTCTATAATTTATTTTAACAGTTAATTGTTGCACACAACATTTTATATATTATACATCTAAGTATTTGTTAATGATTACAAAATTATTTGTAAATCTTTATGAAATTGTTTGTGAGATATACATAGATATTTGTAGCACTTTGTTGATGTTTAATAATTGTTTTTTTTTAAACCATCTATAAACATTATTTGGATGGCTATTATCAAGTTGCAACTGATGATTATAATACCTTGTTAAATGGTTAATAAATACTTTGTAAAGCGTCCATAAACATTATTTAGATAGATAGCTAATACTTTATTCATGGTTAATAATAATTTACAATTTACAAACGATTTCTTAAAGGTTTACAAATCATTTGGTATTCATTAACAAATGCTTAATATAGTATATCAAATGTTATAATGTGTACAACAATAAACTGTTAATAAATACTAAACTAGTGTAATCAGAAGGTAATCGTTATCGTCTCTTATCAGCTATGATACAATATCAAATTTATAAACTAATTATTTCATATTACACAAACTGATAATAAAAGAACATAAATTAGCATTATTAATAATTAGTAAACATTATTAATTATCATTTTGTTGTTTGTTAACAGTAAAATAACTATTAACTAAGTCTATTACCTATCAATTTACCATTTATAAATTATAAGTACCCAATCATCTTAGCTCACATTTTTGTATTACTTGAAGGACGTACTGTAGATCAACATTTTTGGAAACAAACTTGGTTTTGTTGTAGAGAAAAAATACTTAGCAAGCTTTAATTTATTTGATTAAAACGTTGAATATGCATAGACAGACAGATGTATTTGTGTTTGGTAAGACACATATTTTCATTAGAAATCCAATCCTTTCAGAATAGAAGATTCGTCCGTTAAAATGTGGAAAATGTCGTGCTTATCTTTCTAATAAATGATCCCTCAGTAGTAGAATTTATTGTCACCCGCAAGAGGAGACGGTCCATCGTCTGGAATCTAATTAAAATGTTTCTAAATCCGGAGACACATTTTTAATAAGAAAGAATCTCATTTTGTAAATATGTTTACTGTTTAGCAATTAAATTGAGGAATGTATTTGACCAGTGTTGATATGTGGCATAATATCTGTTTTTGTTTCACCTAAAGTTTATTCTAAATTTTTTACCCTTACGGAGATTTAGATTTTTGCATTCCGTCCCCGTGTTTTCATTGTTTGACCTAACTGCTTTTTCACTTTGCAGATGAAAAAGCTGATTCTTGTCTTGTTGTTATCAACTAGGTCTGTCAGGCCCCTCATCTAGACTGAACCAGTCCAACTCCATCGCGTCCTACGTCACCCTGAGGAGAGGCCCCGGGAGCTCCGCACCCAGGGTGAGTCCAGATAACAACATCTGCAGATCCCTGTGATCAGCTGTTTGCATGAGCCTTGTAGCAACTCATAATGGTAGATGAATTTGCATTTATACAACGCCTTTCTAGTCTTCCGACCGGACAAAGCGCTTTCTCTCTCTCACTCGCGCTTTAAAATGTATGTCTTTATGTTTAGGAGGTTTAGGAGACAGAGAGAGCGAGAGTGAGCGAAAGAGAGAGAGAGCGAGAGACAGACAGACAGACAGACAGACATGGGAAAGTCCAGAGTTGCTCCACTAAAACAGATCACTATCCCCAGAATGGAATTGACGGCAGCAGTTGTTGCTGTCAAAGTCGACAAGATGCTAAGAAGGGAGCTTCAAGTTCAGCTAGAACAGTCAATCTTCTGGACAGACAGTACTACTGTACTGAAGTAAACATCTTGTTTCAAAACCTTTGTTGCCAACACGATCAATGGAGGTAGGTCAACACCTCTGAGAATCCGGCAGATCAAGCCTCACGAGGTCTGAAAGCTGAGAGTTTCATCAAAAGTGAGAACTGGATACAGGGCCCACGTTTCCTGTGGAAAAGCGAAAGGGAGTGGCCAGAAAGACCAGATCAGTCGAGTCATGATCTGGAGGATGACAATGAGGTAGAAAGTCACCTGTAGTCTTACAAGTGCAGACGAGGGAGTTGACACTGTGAAGCACACGGGAGAAATTTCAGTTGGTTGCAATCTGCAACATCACTGCCTATTTCTCTTTCCATATTCCTCCGTCTTTCGTTCTGTTCTGAACTCTCTGTCTCCCCCACTAACTATCCATCCCCTCTCTCATTTCCATCCCGTCCTCGTTCCAATTCTCCCTGCATCTTTCCTCCTTCCCTGTCTCACCAGGAGAGACCCAAGAGTGCCTTGGAGCGTCTGTCATCGCCTACAGAAGCCCTGCCGCTCCCGAGCAGCCAGCCTCGAGGGCGAATGACCGCGGAGGAGCAGCTGGAGCGGATGAAGCGCCACCAGAAGGCGCTGGTTCGAGAGCGCAAGAGGAACCTCAGCCAGGGCGAACGCTCCTGCACGGGCCTCTCCGCATCCACGGTCACCACCCAGCGCTCCTCCTCCTCCTCCAGACTGCCCTCCAGCACCTCCGAGCCTCCGGCCTCCGTACGTTACCCCCCGCCCCCGCGCAGCAGCAGCAGACACAGGGAGCACCACCTTCACCACCCTTGCTGCTATGCCACCCTCCAGCCCCCGGCCACATAATAACCTAACACACTAGCGCTCTCTGCCTTGTGTAACCACTGGTTGTTGACGTCAGCACTAACAAGCTAAAAGGGCGGGACTGACTATGGCTGGCTAGTTAGGCTCGATAATGCTTTAAGAACAATGGGAGACAAAATGAGCACAGGCAGTTGAGGCGAATACTCGGCTAGTTTTGGACTGGGACAGTCGCTCCCTATTTATTTTTATTTTTTTAAAAAGGTTTGACCTTGTTACCACTGCCCCCTGGTGGGACCTCACTGACACAATTCTGAATGTAAATCCACGGAGAAAAAGGAGGGAATGGAAGGCATCACTCTGCCTTCCTTTCTCTGTTTTAATCACCAGAAAGTAGAGAGAAGAGCCCATTTATGTACATCTACACGCCGTGTACTTGTACACTTTTATTTATTTACTGAGGGATATTTTCAGTAATACAGTTGTACAGTTATATTTTGTAGAGATTTGGTATATAGAGCATATAGAGGAGTGGGAGAAATGTTGGAAAAATAAGTATTCAGGTTGATGAAATGAAGAAAGAGGCAGATGCTAGTGGCACAAATCATGATCACACCCTCCCTGCTTTCTTTTCTTCAAATGAAATTCAAGTGCCTTGTTTTGCTGACGATCTTTTTGCCTTTTGTCCCAAATGCACCTCCTTAAATCAACATTTTAATTAGCCGTGCTTTTGTTTTGAAGCACGCGTCTCCACTTCAGAATCATAGAAACGATGCAGGAGTCAGCTTTAAGTTTGCTTTTCTGTATAGAAGCAGAAAGTCAGGGAGAGATGTGGGGACGCTGCTGGGTTTAACCCCTAAAGGAATACTTTGACATTAAAACTAAATACCCCTTGGTTTCAGTATGGAATGCTAACAATGCTAACACGCCTGGGTGAAATAAGTGATACAATAAGTAATTCAAAATGTCAAAGTCTTCCATTAAGATAACATGACACATAAGAACTGCCAGATAGGTATTATGATTACAGACTAACACACACTTGTAACCAGACTGCTGTGAGATCCGCCTGTAATCAGACTACATTTCCCATAAACCCTTGAATTCAAATGTCCCCGTAACAGTGAGCAATACATAGTCTGTAATCCACCCTCAGTGCATACGACCATAAACGCCAGAGCATATTTTATTTTCTCTACTCCACCAGCATAAAACATGTTTACGCCATTTTATATTTGAATTAACATCCTCATTGATACCGCCTTTTCTTGTACAGACTACAAGGTTATTTTTTAGTGTTTGACAGTGGTTGATAATTACATTGCCACATTTAAAGTTGGGGAAAGAATCTGTACTCATATCTGAGTACTTTTAAGTGGCCTATGCCGTGCTGTTTTTATGCATCATAAATATACAGGACAGGTTCAAGCAACAGGGCTGAAATAAGTAATAAAAAAGATATGAATAGGTGTGAACAAGGAGCGGACAACTTCGTCATGGGGAAATCTGTGTGGAAAGAAAGAAAGGGACAGAACAGTGGCCAAATCCTTTATCAGATGTTGGACAGGATAGTATTTAACTACATCTGTGGCAACTATGGGGTCAAGACAAGAGGGCAGATGTGTGTCGTCAGGTGTACAAGATGTAGAATATTATGTATGATAGATGTTTGTATGAGGGGAAGGTACTTGAACTTACAGTACTTCAGTAGCCCCCGCCACCAGTCCTGGTAGTTCATGTAGAACTTCACGTCTCTCTTGGATGTCCTCAAAAACGGTCGTCACAGCATCTGTAATGTCAAAAAGAAAAAAAAGTTTACTTGTAAAAAGTTTGAATTAACGGTGAAGTTAACGCTTCACTTCACACTTAGTTTATCGTGCAAAATGTCAACATGTACGATGGTCGAATTGACATGTTTTGTGGTCTTTACATGACACGCAGTCAGCTAAACTTTAGGATACCGAACAAAGACACAATGTGAAACACACACAATTGTGAGATTTATGTCTTTTAAAAAAAGGTTGTGCTTCTTGTGTCTTAATTTATATATAATAATTTATTCATTTCACATGACGATTATCGTTAGCTAGCGACATGCATTCCCAAACGCCCAAATGAGCTCGACAAAAATACAACCGATAATTATCAATTTTGTTAAAGTAGATTGCTCCTGGCCGAAGAGTCAAAGAGTCACCATCGGTGCAGAGAAGGCAAGGCGTCTCGGTCGTGGTCTCGGTGGTCAACAACTGAGTAAAACCCCGAGCCTCTACCAGGCCTTTACTGGATATTTCGCACAATGTGTCCTGCATTAGAAAAATACGCAGTGAAATCAACCAAAGAGCTGATAGAACAATGGCCAAGTGTCAGGGAGAAGAAAACACTGAATGTGTCAATAAGAAGCTTATTAAGTATGTATGATTGTGAAAAATTAAAAAATACATTCAATAATAGACAGAATTATATTAAAAGTTCCTAAAAATAACAGGAAAACTCATCTCAGATGCAATATTCACAGGAAATAATCTGCTCAGAATCCATCCAAATCGCTCGTTTTACACAAACTTCCTGCCGTTATTGCGTTCACTATTATTCAACAGTTTATCAGTTGTTATGTACTGTTATTTATGCATTGAATATAATATGAAATAGCAATAAAATATGTCGCTTTGTCAGGGGTCGCCTCAATGGTAGAAAAGGGGTTCTTCAAGGGAAAAGGTTATGAACCACAGAACCCAGAGATCATGTTCTTGTCACACAGATTTGGTTCTCCTGGCGCTGCTGTCCGCTCCTTGTTTTTCTGACAAGTATTAATCTCGAGAGTTTTTCTGCCACATTGCTTCTTCCTTTCCACAGCTATACGTACAATATATCAGATCAAAGAGAAAATAGTTACAGGAGGTCGCTCAGACGAAGAGTAGAACTATAGTAGAGAATTTAGAGAAGTGAACTGCTAATCACCACCTAACTCTGTGTTATCGAGAAGCAACGCACAACTCTTCCCTTTTCTTTTTCTATCATGTAGAGATTTGCACTCGACAATAAAGAGTTTCTTGCTTCTGAACCTCCTCTGGGCTGTGTTCTTCCTAATCTGTCGGGGGTTTGATGAATCTGTGTCTGCATGGTGTTCTTTCTCTCTGTCCCTTTTGGTGTGTGATTGGTTCTCCTGAGCACAACAAGGCATGGGATGCAGTGTTTTTCTCAGAGCATGTGAACACGCCAACAGATCAGACCGTGCTGCAGGCTACTGGAGTGGGAAGGATGCATGCATGGCTTTGATGCTTCCTTGGATGATTACTCACAAGTACCCCTCACCACACACACACACACACACACACACACGAACACACACACACCACACACACACCCCAACACAGTCTCACGGCAGTTTGTGAAATAGTCACAAAATTGAATCTATTTGATTCGTGTACATAGACAAATATTTCCCTTTCAACAACGTATTTTTCGTGAGTTTTCCTACGAATGTCCATCAACACTTGATGCACGTGTCAGTTTCCGCTCCAGTCTTTTCAAAATAAAACTACTTCATTAGGTTTAGGCAACAAAACTACTTAGTTAGGTTTAGGAAAAGGTTGCGGGTTGGGTTTAGTTTAGTTTATTAGGATCCCCATTAGCTGACGTCATGACGCCAGCTAGTCTTCCTAGGGTCCGAAACAGAAATCACAAACAATTTTACACATTATATACATTTAAACATCACGTACAAAAATCACTTTACTCACATTACCTTATATAAAAATTAAAAAATAACACCAGAAGTGGCGCAACTTAAGTACAGAAGTTATGTGACAAAAACTACTTGGTTAGGTTTAGGAATAGATCGACTTGGTTAGGTCTAGGCAACAAAACTACTCAGCTTTAGGAAAAGATCCCGGTTTGGCTTAAAATATCTCCGGAAATACCATAACTTAAGTACGGAAGTTACGTGACAAATAAATCAATGTTGACTTCTGGTTTCACACAGGACACAAACACCGATGTCCTGGGCGAAAGTAAAGTCTAGTGTTTTTTGACCCACCCATCCACGCCGCTCTTTATACTTACCGGTTCACGATTATGTGGATTACAAAATTGATTTTTGTGCTGACCAACAGGAAAAAAAAGATAAAACTCGCGTCTATGTGCACAAATCAATACATTCAATTGTATAACTATTTCACAAACTGCTGTGCGACTGGGCTGCACACACACACACATTAGTACTTGTCAGAGCAAAAGTGTAAGAGTATGTTTTGTAGATGTTAAAGTGCTGGTGTTCGTAGGACAGAAGGATGTGGTATGTGTGTCTAATTACAGCTTCCAGAAACACAGACTAATCATCTGCCTCTTTAGTAACGATACTAAACATAATCCTTTCAAATCCCTGGATGAACTTCTTGCTATAATTATTCCTGGTTGCACAGAAATGTTAAATTCATATTTGTCTTCCTCTTTCAGTTTAGTGTTTGTCTCCCTCTAACTGAGGCACGACTCACTGCAGAGACATTACATTGTTTTATACACCAATATTGTAGAATTTCCTTGTTAAACGAGGAAGACCACGATGGTGACAGCCCCCTTCATTTTACAACAATTTAATATTTCCCCATAAACTTCACTGCTTTGAGTCACAAAGAGATTTAATTGTCACTACCCTCCTTTGCTCTTCCCGCCACTGCTCCAGTGTGGGTTTGTCTTTTCTTTCACTTTATTGAAGAGTATAAACATGTTTTATTAACCTTCACTGATCTATAAAAAATACTAAGGTTGTAACTGTGGTGATTTCTTCCTCTATTGGTTTATCTGCCAGTTATTTTCTCAATTAATCTTTTTCTGTGAGAATTGTCTGCCCAAGATCACTTCTTCACATTTCTTGTTTTGTCTGATCAACACCCAACAACCAAAGATATTCGATTTACTACCATAGACGACGAAGGACACCAGCAAATATTCACATTTGAGAAGCTGAACCTGTAAATTCTTAGCATTTGTGTTGAAAAAATTGATTGATTGCAAATTAATTAAATTAATTGAATAACTTATGAATCAACTAATAGTTTACACTCTAAAAAAAAGTAGTGTAAGAAACCTGTTGGAGGATTTTGTCTTCATAAAAATCTGGTTAATTTGTGGAAATAATATAAATGGCTCAAAAATATTAATTTGATTGTTTTCTATAATATTTTTGTTTTATTAATTTTCCTAATAATAATAAATGATCCAACACCTTTTAAACACATGTCCAGACAACACTGAGGTTTTGTGATTCATTTATATTAACTTTTCTTAAAGGGCCAGTGTGTAGCATTTAGAGGGGTCTATTGGCTGAAATGAAATATAATATTAAGTTTCAGTTGGTTGCAGTCTGCAACCTCACCGCTAGATGCCGCCAAATCCTACACACTGCAACTTTTAAAGACTTAAATGATAGCAGCAAATCTGTTTTTGACAGTTACCAGCTAGCTGTGTAATCGTGACTCCTGCCGTTTCCAGGTGTTTGATTGGGAGGAGGAGCGACTCGCTGCTGAGGGTCAGAGCGATGAAGGGTGGAGTCAAATGAGAGAGAGAGGGAGGATCCAATCAGACGAGTGGGTGACGGTGACGACTACAACCACACACATACGAGAGGCGGATGTGGAGCCTCTTGACTACGACCTGGATATCAGCCGAGAGGTAGACGCACATCAGCCATGAAAAACACAGGAGGCACCCCCAATTGATTCTAATCCTCTAACGGCTCCACTGATCTGATCCATCCGGTTAAATCTGCACTTTATAGTTCTTGTCTATCTTGGACACCTTCTATGATCTTTCATAATATAGATAGGTTTTAGTATGCATTATTCATGAAAGACTGAAGGGTGACATTTTAACCCTCAGACCCCTCTGTCTGTTTTACAAGGCCTGTAAATAAAATAAAAAACAGTAATTTGCTGTCAGGTTTTAAACAGTTCTGCATTGACTTTATCAATGAGCAGCCTTTTTCAAATCCAATGTGTGGTATGCCATGAACTTTGTGCTCACTTCTGGTATAAAAACATTCACATTTCACTGCATGAAAGATTATAAGATTCAATGAAATCAATTTGAAAGCATAATTTTCAAAATGACAGGTTAGATATATTGTTTGAATGGTTTGGTTTGACATCACTTAAATTCACGCTATTCATGTTCTTTCATAGGTTAGTTTTAGATTAAAGTATTTTTTAGACTTATTTTTATTGGTATTTTTTCATTATACAAAATATAGTCATCTTTGCATGTCGATACACTCCCACATCCTCTCGTCCAAGGTCACATATTACAGAAATAAATCAAATATACACATACAGAAAAAGTAATTAGACAAATAATAATAGTGATGGTAATAGTAGGTAATTAGGAAAATAATGATAAAACACAAAAATTAATATACCAATAATACCTGAGAGGGAATTCTTTACTGTTATTATGGAAAAGGTACCACATGTGACTTTTAACAACAAAATAATATCTTTAAGCCACTTAGGGACGAACGGGAGAACTTGTTCGGACGCGTTCTTTAAAAACAAACCAACGTCCTGTGCTCTGGATCGGTTGTATTTATTCAGTTTCACATCTCATCATAGAATCATGTAGATATCTGCATATTGTTCTTCCCATGTTTCCATCCAGCAGAATCCAAGCCAACAAGTTACACACGGCACGGTCACAAACTGTTTGGCTTCCCGTCTTACACACACCTGATCCTCATCACCTGAGAGATTATCTATATGCACTTTCATATAATAATGTTCCACCATGTGGTCAATGCCAGAACTGCAAGCATACATTCACTCTGTTATCCAAAAAAAACCAACTACATTAGGGCTCCAACACTACATATTACCAAGCGAAACCTAATACCTGTTGTATACCTCCACTGGAATGGACAAACTAGAGGAAACTGTCCATGGCTGTCTTTAAATTATGGAGCTATAAGACTGACTACCTGTCTATCCAACACGCAGCTGTCCAAACCGCGAAAGGTTCCCATCCCAGAGCGCTACGTAGAGTCCGACCCTGATGAGCCTCTGAGTCCAGAGGAGCTGGAGGAACGCTCCCGCCGGGCCGAGCGCATCAAGAACCTGCTGGCTAAATCCAGGTAGACGGCACTCAAATAATGACAATGGAGTTGGGTTTCTATTTTTTGGTGTTTAACACTGAGACCGTGTTGGTATGCGGAAGATGTTTGGTGTTAAATATTCTGTTTCTGCACTGATATACATACAGCGAGTTCAAAATGTCCACCATGGGGGTACAATCTACTGTATCCCAGGTAGAAAATTAAAACCTAAATGGTAATCTATGCTATTCATGAATCCACTGTTTTTAAGTTGTTTGCATCCTTTCAACAGTTTTCAGAACATACAGCCGTCTGCATCACTGGACTTCGGTGAGCTGGACTCGGCTCTGCAACAGCAGGAGAGGATCATGAACGTGTCCCACGCACTGGCCTCCGAGGCCTCGCGCAAGAGCAAACTGGTCGCAGGTTAGTGTACTTACACGTTAATAAACATAATCAACAACCATCACCACTAAGACTTTCTTTAAACCCTTATACTCCAATTTTAACAATCCTAACCTTTACCTGAAAAGCAAGTCAAACAGCCTCATGAAGGAAAGACCAACCAAAATGTCCTCAATTTACAGAACTGTCCTGTAAACCTGAAATCAATTCACACAAAGATAGAAGTACAAAAACACAGAGGAATAAAATCATCTTAGATTGCCATCTCAGACAAGAAACATGTGATTTGTCCCTGGTGTGCAGGGATTGAGTGGCTGGAGAGTCGGTGAGCATGTCTGGTCCAGGTACCTGCCATTTCCCTTTTGGGTGGTGTGAATTCATTGTGTTGTATCTCTCAGTATATGTATTTTGGTTTTGGTCAGGAATGTGCACAGATTGGTGACAAAAGAGACTCTTTAAAGGGGACCTATTATGCTCATTTCCAGGTTCATACATACTTGTATTTTGGGGTTTCTACTAGAACATGTTTACATACTTTAATGTTAAAAAAAAAAAACGCTTTACTTGTCTGCTGTAGCACCTCGTACCTGTCTGAAACGCTCTGTTTGAGCTCCTGCCCCGCCACCTGCCCTGCCTTCCCCCTCTCAGAAAGCCCAGTCTGCTCTGATTGGTCAACAGAACCAAACTCTTCGAACTCCACTCCAGCTCAGCTCGAACTAGCTTTGTTTGAGGGCGTGCCAAACCAGCCGCTAGGCAGGTATTATGTAAATGTGTTACTTGGTGACATCACCACGTTACAGAAGAAACGGCACGACTTCAAGCAGGGCATTACAGGAGCAGTGTTTCTGTGGGGGAGAGTAACTCCCTTTGGCGTGGACTTTGGGCTTTGCAACTTTGCAGACATTTTACATGTACAAAAAACTACGTAACGCAATAAAGGAAAGGAAAAAAGCATAATAGGTCCCCTTTAAATCTACAAATGATGTACATAGTATGTTGGAATTTTTGTGTCCCGATTGAACCTGCAACTTTCGGTTGCAAGTTAACCAGATATTTCCTGAGGTTGGAACAGGAAAAATAAATTAATCCGTGAGAACAAAATAGCGGATGACCTTCTGTACTTTTACTTCTTCTTTTACCTTTGACTGAACATTTTGTAGCTTGGTTTTGGAAGTCCCTGAACCAAATCTGTGCGCAATCCTGGTGTATTTGTTATGGGTGACATACTCGCCAAAGAGCTTCAGGTTTCTTCTTGGCTCAGGTATCCTTAAGTGCTGTTTTGGTGAAATGTGGTGGTTTTGTGTGGGGTTTTGGTGCAAGTTGTGTGTGTGTTTTCAAAGTAAAGAAAAAAAAACTGATCAAACTCTTGCAGGACCAATGACACTCATACTATAGTATATATATATATACTATCATACTGGTTTGTGCTGCTCCTGTATTCCTCATGAATATAGTATTTACTGCAGTCTAGATCACATGGGTCAAACACTTAGTAGTAAATTACTTTTTGTTTTGCTGTCAGTTCACATATATTAAGTAATACACATATTTGCACATAATATTTGAGCCAGGTCTCCTTTAGGTATCAGATTTGCCAAACTACACAAAACGAAACTGTTACAAGAGACATTTTCTCCTCGGAGCAGTTTGTCCTTGTAAAAACAAAATCAAAAATGCTAATTAAATGTGTTTAGTTTAAAAGGTGTATTTGCACTTGATATGATGATATGATATCCTGACAGCAAGAATAAATAATGTCTTCACTGTGTTTTCTCCTCAGCCAAAGCTGCTGCAGAGCACTGACCCAGAGGGACGGCCAACACAACCAAACAGAAGAGATTCTTTATGAAGGGGAAGAAAACTAATCATTTTTTCAGCAGTTAACAACTAACTGATTCACTTCTAACATATCTGTTTATTATGAGTGAGAACAAGACGCATTTCAGTAGTTTTGATTCATAGTTTAGAAATATAATTAATTCTTGCTTGTGCACAATTAAGCAACAATAATTTATAACACGAGTGAAATGCTTTTTTCTTTTTTTTAAATCTGCAATTAGCTGTTTTGTAGTTTGGTCTGTATTTTTATGAGTGAATAAAAGAAGAGTGAAAAGAAAGCCAACGCCAACATACTCAGACTACAGGAGGGATGTTTTCACATGAATCCTTTATTTATTACCTTGTTTGGCTAGACATGCTTGTTCAACTTCTACTGTATATTTTCTATATAACAATGATGATGGTCCTGTCAAATCAACTAAAATGCATTAGAATATGATTGATAATTAAAAAGAAAAAAACACATGAAAAAAGTAAAGTCATTTACAGAAAATAAATATTAAAACAAGTTAACTATTTGGTGTGCGTTTTCCTGAAGGTCAAAAATATAATACATCCATTTTTCACAAGCTAAATAAACTAGAACATAACTAACAGAATAATGAGAATGTTGATTTGCGGTAAGGAGAAACCCGCACAAGTATAAAGCCCGGAACACACCAGGAACGTCAGGAGCGCATGGCGGCTGCGTTACCTGTTGTTTTTTATTTCGGCGTCCGTGTTAACAGGTTAGAGCAGCCACACTGCCCACGTGAGACGCGCGTCTCAGCTGCGTCTCTTCTAGAGAAAAGAGGTCTCGCCTATTTTTGACGCGTGCGTTTCACAGCAACAACAGACAGTGAAAGTGATCCATTGACAGTATATTAACATCATACTGGTTATATTACTACAGTTTCAATGTCTAGACATCTGTAGAGTATGTCACGGACAGTGAAGGTGATCTATTAACATCATACCAGCAAGATTACTACATTTGCGATGTCCATCTATAGAATATGTTACGGAGATGAAAAAAGTAAAGACTTATTTTTAAATCAACACTTCCTACTTTCATTTCAAAATAAAAGCCCTCAAGCGTTTTTTCTGTGGACAGAATTCCTTCATTTGTTAACACAAGGCTTTTATTCTGAAATATGTGTGCTGGACAGTGTTCTAGAGCATGCAGTGACTTGTAGAGCTCCATGAATGAATATAGTACGGAGTTTTAATTGTCGATTATTACTACTATTTACAAATTACCACACGTTTCTTAACCTTTCTCTGTCTAAAATAAATATAAATGACATTTATAATGAAATGAAATGGCCATTAAAAGGTAAACTATGTAGAAAGGGCTGACGGCAGCAGCTGACACGCAGCTGAAATGCAGCTGGTGTGAACACCCGATGCATGAATCACGCAGCCACCACGCCACGCAGACGCCACGCGCTCTCGACGTTCCCTGTGCGTCCTGGGCGTTAGTATAAAAGTATCAAATGTTTCCTCGTCACAAGTCCACATCAGCTCATATCTGTGCGACCATCCTTGCAAAAATTGTAACAAAGGCTTCAACCCCCCAACCCCCCTGTCCCCTCCACCGCTGGCCACCAGCGCACTGTTTGAATTAAAAAAAAATTCAACATATTAGCATAATTTGCTGTTTAATTGTGAAACATAACAAGGAATGAGACAATCACCTACAAGATCTGCTGCCTGCACACTATTTTTTATATTGCGGTTTCCCTGGTTCAGGTTTAACTGGATAATCTGCAGGACAACTTTACAGCACAAAACCTCAAGAGCCAAAGCCTTACGAGTGTCTGAATAATGGAGCATGATACACTAGTCTTCTACAGGAAGTTGAAAGAGACAGCAAATATAACTTTACAACCACAAACTAGAGACCTAGAGCATTCACATGATGGATGGCTTTCCTAGCTAGATTGACAATAAGGGGGTTTCTGAGCAGAACAGAAGTGCTCGCCATCCAATCGCTTGCAGAAATCCCCAAATGTCCCCCAAAAAGTTTTTGATACCAATCTACAGCATGGCTTTTTCTGTGGTGTTCCTCAAGGTCTTGGTGTCTTACTGTGGTAATTTGGAGGGATTATTGATAATTTTTATCAATTCTCGATTGGTAAAAATTATAAAAATGTAACACCAAATGTTTGTAACAAATGGTATCAACCCATAAATTGTTGCGACAACTTATGAGACACAATAGAGCATGGAAATTACCATCACTGTTATCATGTTCTTAGCCCTTGTACACTTTATTCTAATTAAATAATTCAATTATTAATACATTTTTATTTTGTATTTATGACTAGAAAACTTGACAGTGCTGAGCTGTATCTCAAATTAATCTTCAGGTTCCCAGCTTTCAGATGATGAACACCACTTCTATGTGACATCTACTGTTAACCTGCTATCTCCTCCAGAACATCCTCTGTCCCCCACCCCCAACCCCTCTAAAAAAGAGGGCAGAATGGTAAGGGTTTAAAAAGTAAAAAAAAAAGAAATACTTGTTCTTTACTTACAACACTACTCTGGATTCTTTGATCACTGGTTGCAACCTCAGAAGACCCTCCTCTGATCTTGAATATTTCCTCAAGTCAAACTCATCCATCTCTTCCTTTGAGGTCAGCAACACAAAGGCCAGAGCAGACCACTGTGAGGGTGACAGTTGGGTCTCTGACAAACTACCGGAGCTCAGTTAGTTCTGGATTTCCTCCAAAAGAGACTGATCCTTCAGCTCACTGAGGCAGTGGAAGAGATTGATGCATCTTTCTGGGGAGAGATTTTGCCTGATCTTCTCCTTGATGTGCTCGACAATCTCCTCATTTCTCGGTGAGCTGCTGCCCATTGTGGTCAGAACTCTCTTCAGCAATGTCTGATTGTTGGTCTGCGAGAGGCCGAGAAGGAAACGCAGGAAAAGATCCAGGTGTCCGTTCTCACTCTGCAACGCCTTATCCACTGCACTCTTGAGGAGGTTGGTTACTTCCCTGGCAGCCTCCTGGACAGTGGTGGCTTCTTGTGGTTCAAGCAAATTCTGACCGAAGCAGATGAATGTGTGAAGAACGTACATTGCGGCAAAAAACTCCTGAATGCTGAGATGCACGAAGCTGTAGACCCTCGCCCTATTTGTCAAAATTTGAAATTCCTGATTCTTTTGCCTCCATGAGAATTTGTCAGTAAGTTATAAGGATATATTTTTGTTCAAATTCTTCCCTCATTAAAAGGGACTGTTTGTAAGAATCAGAAATTGCTTGTTGTCAGCGACATCTGTGTGCTCGATCTACATAGACATAAACGAACATCGCTCAAAACAGTGAGGCGACACACGTCAGCTAAAACCACAATATCACTCTATATTTCACCTGCTTGGCAGTAATGTTAGCTGACCAGACGAAGGTCTCTCCATGAATCAGTGCTGATCCTAGTGTTGGCTTTTCCTGCCTCAGCCTCCCGACCGCAGCCGGAGGGAACAGGGGAACACTGGAGCCCCGGTCGGAGGCGATAACGTTTCTCGCTGCAGAGCCCCCGTCACTTCACAAGACACGGGAAACCTCTGTTGGTCTGGAGGAGCTGCAGCAGTTATTTCTGCACAAACGTCCACTGTACATTCACTAGATATTCTCAGAACTAAACTAACTCTTCTGAGACCAAAGCTACGGTCTCCACTGCGTCCTCCAACCGCGGCCAAAACTGTTTTGCAAGACGGGCTTCACTAGATAGAACTTTGGGTTTTGCAGCTTCCGTGTAGTTTGTGTTGGAGTCTTGTCTGAACAGCGTAGCCAGACGCGAGTGCGCATGGGATACCGTGCTGCGATGATTTATACGTGTAAGAAGTTACAAAGAGTCCCTTTAACATTTTGGGAAAGACACCAAATACATAAATTGTTTAAATTCGCCATGAAATTGGTTAAAAATAGCACAATATCAGATATTGTCATTTTCAAAAATATATCACAACAACCCATATTTTAAATACTGCACTTGTTCTTCCTCTTGGTATTCACATTTCTACAGTTTTTCAGCAAGCTAGCAAAAGCAAAATATTTTCTTTAAGACATGTAGTGTGATCTTCAGAACGCCCTCACCGGCACTATTGTCTTGCATTTTATCTGCAGTAGTCAAACTCTCTTCATCCTGCTTTTCACTCTCAGATTGTGATGGACGAGGAAACAGCATCCTTTTGTACCTTTTCTGCTCATTAAGCAAAATGTTCTTGCGGTGTACTTCCACCAACTGCGATGGAGAAAGTAGAATGAGTCAAGCTGTTATACAGTAGGTTCACATCCAAGATACTCTGACCAACTCAAAAAAACAAATTAAACTCAACAACCTATTTAAAAAATGATATACTATGGTTACTTTATGTACATGAAGATGTATGGACATTAGAGACATAGCCTACCTTAAATATGGCATTGCCATCCATCTCCGTCGATTCCGAACAATCTTGTTGGTCCCTTGAGATAAATATTGAGTTATTATTGAGATGAATCAAGTATGTTGGAATTCAGACAGTTTTAAAGGTCCTATATCGTGCTCATTTTTAGGTTCATACTTGTTTTTTGTGTTTCCATTAGAACATGTTTACATGCTGTAATGTTAAAAAAACACTTTATTTTCCTCATACTGCCTGCCTGAATATACCTGTATTTACCCTCTGTCTGAAACGCTCCGTTTTAGTGCATTTCAACGGAATTATGTTGCTGTTATTCACATGCAACAGGAAATAAACTGGGACACATTTAGAATGTTTACGTTTAAATCCGCGTAATGGTCTAAATATTGTATATTCGTGACATCACAAATGGACAGATATCCTAATGGCTTGTTTCAAACGCACAATTTCTGAATAGGGGCTGTGTGTTTTTCTCCGTATATTGAGCGTTTTGATAGTTTAACCGTATTTATATAGCACTTTATAAACCTGCTTTATAATGTAAAAGACCTGAAAATCTCACTTTTTACAATATGGGACCTTTAAAGGAATATTGTCACGATTGATTGATTCATTTGTTCAATGATGCTGCATTCATATATACATATGTATGTATGTGTGTACTCTCGGAAAGGGACCAAAGTTTTGGACAAGCGGGCTGATGGTTCAGTCCCCAGAGCCACATCACTACCAGTCAACATGATATTTTATAATGTTTTTTAATTAAATGTAATCAACAAAATATAAACAATCAGGACTAAAGAAACATGTACCTCTCAGCATCTTCCTTGGGGAAGTTATAACGAATATTCATGGAGTCGTCACTTTTCATGGACAAACAAGATGAGGTAGGCAAGTTTGATTTCTCAACATTAACTGGGCTGATAAAGAAAGACAATATTTTATTCTCATTAAACAATATGTAGACACAAATAGGTGTATGCATCAATATTCATGGCAATTTAGTCTGATGTCAATTATTGTCAAGATATGTATTGTAGCTATGTTAAGCCTACCGGTCAGCCACTTCTTTAGTGAAGTCATCACGAATCTCCATGGAGTCATCGCTTTTCATGGACAACCAAGATGAGGTAGGCAAGTTTGATTTCTCAACATTAACCGAGCTGATAAAGAAAAACAAGTCAGTAGGTTTTATTCTCATTAAACAATATGTAGACACAAATAGGTGTCTACATCAATATTCATGGCAATGTAGTCTGATGTCAATTATTGTCAAGATATGTATTGTGGTAGCTATGCTAAGCCTACCGGTCAGACACTTCTTTAGTGAAGTCATCACGAATCTCCATGGAGTCGTCGCTTTTCATGGACAAACAAGATGAGGTAGGCAAGTTTGATTTCTTAACATTAACTGGGCTGATAAAGAAAGACAGAAGAAAGACAATGTTTTATTCTCATTAAACAATATGTAGAGACAAATAAGTGTCTGCATCAATATTCATGGCAATGTAGTCTGATGTCAGTTATTGTCAAGATATGTATTGTGGTAGCTATGCTAAGCCTACCGGTCAGCCACTTCTTTAGTGAAGTCATCACGAATCTCCATGGAGAAGTTACTTTTCATGGACAAACCATCAGGATACGTTTCGGTCTCCTCGGCAGCGTCCATTTTTGAAGGTAATATCTATTTTGTTTATTATAGAGAAAAGTTATATTTATATATTTTTTTTTCTCTTTAACACAATACTTATAGTACCAAAAATCATTAGAGCTGTATTACTTAGAAGTCTAAACATTTTAAAATGTTCCCAAATAGCTGCATCGACCATGTAAATATTCAAAATTCAACTCACCCATTCACAAAACAGGACAATCAACGTTCTACATCTGGAAACGGGGGATGGATGCCTACAGAATTTGAAGATTAGAATCATTATTAGAACAGAAAAAACTACAAGAAAGTGTCAATCTATATTATTAGGAACATTTATGTTGACAAGAATTATACTAAATAAAAACACTAAGGTCAAACTGAACATTTGTGCAGCCAACTCTGTTTATTTGTCTGCACAGGTAAATAATACGAGCAGCAGAGAAGGAGCCTGTAGCTGCACGGTCGTGCAAAGACGGTGACAGAGTTATATATCAGTTATTTCCCTGCCCACACAGCTTCCTGACCTCTAGTGCATTTTGGCACTGGTGAGTAAACAATCCACATCCGGTTTGACTGCAAAATACAAGAGGAGAGGGACCTTGTTGCACATCAGTAGAACAGAAATGCAAACAGACTCACTCTACAGTCATCCGACTGTGTTCTTGAGTAAATCCTAACACATCCTGAGAAACTAAATCTACCTATAAGATCATGATATTTTAGTTAGATCTTAGCAGAGCTGGCCGTCTGACATACAGGGCGTTTTCCGAGTGGGCCAGACACCCCCCCGCTTTGGTTTTGAAATCATCTCTATTTTTTAGGTCTCAAGGTTGGCAAGAATGCAAAACAACCACATTTGAAGGGATTTCCTCAAACAGAGCCTTCAACAAAACGTGGTACATACAGCAACAAATGGCCGGTGATGGGGCCGGTCTGGCCCAAAATGCCTTAGCCCATTTTTTGTCCCAGACCAGCCCCTGGTTGGAAATGCCTGTAGGTTCAGTTTCTTTTAATTTTGTTTTCTCATTAATGTACATATGTAGACAATACTTTCGTTCACATGAAGTTGATATAATCTAATCTGCTCGCCTATTCAAAAGAAAACACACTTAAAGCATGTTGTATCCTAGTTTTAGACAACTTCAGACAACAAGCAGCAAATAAAAAACATTTCGCCTCTCTATTAATTATTATAACCACACAGGTTAGTAAGTTGATCTACACAGTAAACTAGTTCAAAACTAATTTCCATCCATATTAATTAATTAACAGTAACATGTTATATTTCTTTTATACAAAAACAGGAAAAGGAGCTTTACCTGCGGTGCCAAGGCGGTGCGCTGCTTTCCAGGAATTGAAGTGATACTGTAGGCTCATTAGAGATGAAGAGCGCCTCGCGTGCAGCAGCAGCAGCAGCATGGGGGGCGGTGACAGAAAGCTGCGGTCCAGTCGGACAGTTTCCAGCAGCCTTCGGGGAAATGACAGGAAGTCACAGAAAAAAGTGACTTCCTGTTAGATCCGATCTGTAGGCCACTTGTAGTTTTCAGACCACGTTGGGGATTTATTTATATATTTTTGTAAATCTATGTGGAAATGTGTGTTTATCTGGCATTGGATTCTATAATTTATTATTTTTTATGTCTGCCTTTGTAAAGCACATAATGAGCACTCGTTTTGATAAGTGTTATATATAGATAATATTCATTAATATAATTATTGTTACTATCAACCACACAAGATGTGTTTGTTAACCTTTACTGCACAACATGAGACTAATACAATCTGGCGTTAAATATTACAATTACACAGGAAGTTGTGACTTTCTACTACACGTGGTGTTTGCTGTCAAAACTGAGAGCCAATCAGCTCTTTGATCAGGCCTGGCTTATCTCGATCATGGTGGAGACATGTCCCCTCAGCTGCAGCATACAGCCGGTTCATAAAACGATTCTTCAGCTTTAAAAATGTAGACTACATCAGATTATATTATGCGCAAATTGTTTTGCAACCCTCGCAGAAATTTATGATTTGAGATGAAAATGCTAAAAAAAAAATACCATGTGGCAAATTATTATAATATATGATATACACACTTATTCAGAATAGCTACACTATCTAAATGCATAAAGCACCAGTTTCACAATTCAAGATGTTTTCACTAAATGCAATATTTACATTTTTTACAGTGCATTCAGGCCTCTTCATTTCTCATGTTGTAAGCCTCATGTTGAAATCATTTCAATTATTTGTTTCCTGCTTCAGTCTACACTCAGTAGGCTACCCCATAATGATAAAGCCAAAACAGGATTTAAGACGTTTTTTTTGCAAATTGACTTTAGAAAAAAAATGACATATCACCTAAGTATTGCTGAGTATGTATTGCATTAAGTATTCAGACCCTTGACTCAGTAGCCTACTTGGTTGAAGCACCTTTGTCAGAGATTACAGCCTCATCTCTTGAAGTTTTGCAAACCTGGATTTGGGGTTTTTCTGCTGCAGATCCTTTTAGGCTTGGTCTGGTTGGTTTGGGGACCGTCGGTGGAAAGACACTTCAGGCCTCTGCAGAGATGTTGGATTGGGTTAAAGTCCAGGTTCTGGCTGGGTCACTCAAAAACCCTACAACCCACTCCTGTGCTGTCTTGGCTGTGTGTGTATATTTCCTCCAGACATGACGCTTAGAATCGAGGCAGAATAGTTCAATGTTGGTTTCATCAGACCAGAGAATCTTGTTTCTCAGTTTGGGAGTCCTTTTTTTTTGCAAACTCGTGTGTCTTTCACTGAGGAGAGGCTTCCGTCTGGCCTCTCTGCAGTGATGGTTGTGCAGGTTCTTTCTCTTACCATGAAGGCCCTTCTCCTCTGAGGCGGTCGGCCAGCTCCAGGTAGAGTCCTGGTTGTTTTTCCAAACTTCTTATGGAGGCCATTGTGCTCTTGGGAACCTGAATGTAGCACTTATTTCCCCCAGATCTTGTTTTTTTAACAACAATCCTGTCAGAGCTCTGCAGCCAGGCAGTTTGGTTTCAGCTGTGAGACCTTCCACAGACAGGTTTTCAATCAACTGATTTCACCATGTGGACTCCAATCCACCTAGCACAGGGGCTAAATGTGATGTTTCAGGGTTTTTTATGACAAATTTGCAAACATTTCTAAAATCCTGTTTTTCCCTTTGTCATTATGGGGTATTGAGAGTAGATTGATGAGGGAGATTTTAGCATAAGGCTGCAATATGAGAGAAGAGGTCTGAGTACTTTCATTCTGAGTGTTCTGTATTTGCCTTGAAATCCCCTCTGATGTTCTCATTGTGCCTGTTTTACTGCACTGGTACTGTTGCATCAGCATATGAATATCCATACACAAGTAAAATATCCCACCATCTTGTTGACTAAAAATGTCCTAACATGCATGTGAAAAAAACAAATCAACGACCTCACTAGAGATGGGATCCAAAGAAGGCTTCAATGCATTTTGGATGATTTCTAATTTAGTTTAATTTGTACTATCTGAGCAGTTTACGTTCCCCCTGCTGGACACAATGAGAACAGTTCCCTCTGTGCTGAATTACTGAAGTCTTAAGTCACAAAAGCCTGATTGTTTATATAAATTGTCTTGCCCTTATTACCAGTGTCAATGCCGACTTCAGACACTGTATAGGTTTGAATACCTTTTCGCCAAATCATCTGCATTTGCTTCATGGCTTTTCTGTATGCACAAGGATTCATAATGCAAGATGCAAAAGCAATCTTATGTATAAAAAACACCTCCTTTGTCTGAGGGCAACTGTAGTGTTAAGAACAGCAAATGTTAAACTGACAATTTCTTTTATTGGTTTTCAAAAAAAAATTCACAAAATTTACAATGCGTATACTAATCATGCTGAACGGCAAGCAATCCCATCATCATGTATAATAATTCATGGCAAATGCAGTGACTTTATTTTCTATATAACAATGATCATGGTCCTGTCAAATCAACTAAAATGCATTAGAATATGATTGATAATTAAAAAAAATAAAACATGAAAAAAGTAAAGTCATTTACAGAAAATAAATATTAAAACAAGTTAACTATTTGGTGTGCGTTTTCCTGAAGGTCAAAAATGTAATACATCCATTTTTCACAGATACACTCAAAACATTTGTCATAAGCTAAATAAACTAGAACATAACTAACAGAATAATGAGAATGTTGATTTGCGGTAAGGAGAAACCCGCACAAGTATAAAGCCCGGAACACACCAGGAACGTCAGGAGTGCATGGCGGCTGCGTTACCTGTTGTTTTTTATTTTGGCGTCCCTGTTAACAGGTTAGAGCAGCCACACTGCCCACGTGAGACGCGCGTCTCAGCTGCGTCTCTTCTAGAGAAAAGAGGTCTCGCCTATTTTTGATGCGTGCGTTTCACAGCAACAACAGACAGTGAAAGTGATCCATTGACATCATACTGGCTATATTACTACAGTTTCAATGTCTAGACATCTGTAGAGTATGTCACGGACAGTGAAGGTGATCTATTGACTTTATATTGACCTCATACCAGCAAGATTACTACATTTGCGATGTCCATCTGTAGAATATGTTACGGAGATGAAAAAAAGTAAAGACTTATTTTTAAATCAACACTTCCTACTTTCATTTCAAAATAAAAGCCCTCATGCGTTTTTTCGGTGGACAGAATTCCTTCAATTGTTAACACAAGGCTTTTATACTGAAATATGTGCTGGACAGTGTTCTAGAGCATGCAGTGACTTGTAGAGCTCCATGAATGAATATAGTACGTAGTTTTAATTGTCGATTATTACTATTATTTACAAATTACCACACATTTCTTAACCTTTCTCTGTCTAAAATAAATATAAATTACATTTATAATGAAATGAAATGGACATTAAAAGGCAAACTCTATGTAGAAAGAAAGGGCTGACAGCAGCAGCTGACACACAGCTGAAATGCAGCTGGTGTGAACACCCGACGCATGAATCATGCAGCCACCACGCCACGCAGACGCCACGCACTCTCGACGTTCCCCGTGTGTCCCGGGCGTTAGTATAAAAGTATCAAATGTTTCCTCATCACGAGTCCACGTCAGCTCATATCCGTGCGACCGTTCTTTTAAAAGTGTAACAAAGGCTTTTTTCAGCCTTTGATTTATTCTATGCACATGTTTTATGAACATATACATTGAATAGTTAGGGGTATTTAAGGCTATTCTGGCTGGCACAGAATTAATGAAGAATCTGCAAACCCCAGCCTGAAACCCGGGTACACTGGCTCAGAGAATTCAGCGTGGAACGTGTGCAGATGCGTCATGGCGTTTGGGGATACAGCGTAGAAGGACAGAGTGCCAGCTGACCAGTCCAAGAACACCCCAACCCTTTTGGAGTTGAAGTAGGGGACAGATATGTCTGCATCGCTCTTATTGTACCAGGCCGTGTATTTGCTGCGACAGTAACGCAGACTCCAGGACTGATCATTGTAGCCAAGGACACAATCGTTGCCTTTTGCTTTCCTGCTGATTCCTTTATAAGCCACTCCTATGCCCATCCATTCCCCAGTCCACTCTAGCTCCCAGTAGCAACGATCAGACAGACCCTCTTCACCAAGAACTTGTCCCCAGTCTGTAAATCTCTCTGGGCTGTCAGGATATGGCTGAGCTGTTTCCATTCGCGTCATTTTTTTGTTGTCTTCAGAAAAAGACAAGTGTGAATGGGCAGTATTCAGATCCATAGTAAGCTCACGAGCATCTGATGAAACACAAACAGGAAATAAAATTAAAACTTGTGTTTTCCAGCACCTAAAATAACATTATCATAATATTTTTTTAGTTTTGCCCATATACACAATATTCAAGCCAGATACTCATATTTAAGGATGAACAGCTTGTCTATACGTGTTAAAATTGATTTGTTTGTTTAAAAAAACAAACTAAAAACTTACATTTCTTCAGGGTTGATTTTAAGTAGCACTCTGCATTGCCGTCCAAGCTGGGGAACAATTAAAGAGATGACATTTTAAATGTAAACAGTCTGCTAAATTAGTTTACAGAACCAAAATAAAACCGACATTTAACCCTAAGTTATACCTGACAGTGAGGTGTTCAATGTCGTCCTGTAAACAGGACAGCAGCTCCATCCCCGGTTGCCCCGGATGATTGTAACTCAGATCCAGTTCCTTCAGGTAGGTGGGGTTGGCCCTCAGAGCTTCGGCCAAAAAGCCACAGCCAATCTCTGTGATTCCACAGAACGGCAGCCTGAAATTGAAGAGTTAAACACATTTATTGCAATTCACAGAATGGTATTCACCAAAAGCAGATTCAAATTGGCTATGTGTTCACTTTAGGGATGTACCGATCCAACTTTTTCAGCCCCGATATTGATAGCGATACCTGGGCTTCGGGTACCGGCCGATATTGGTGCATCCCTAGTTCAGTTTGTTTTGTTCTTCAATAGATTTTATAGATGGCCTGCTTCAGCACATCTTCACAAACCTCAATTTTTCCAGCTGACATGTTGGACTAGCCAGTCCAACAGACAGAAGTTCAACTCCTGAGTCCTGCAGGTCATTATCAGTCAGGTCCAACTCTTTCAGACATGAATTGCTTAGAATGGCTCCAAGCGCTTCGCAGCATTTCTCTGTGAGGTTGCATTCTTTAAGCCTTCAAAATGAAAAGAAAAAAATTCAACATATTAGCATAATTTGCTGAATGTTTAATTGTGAAACATAAGGAATGAGACAATCACCTACAAGATCTGCTGCCTGCACACTATTTTTTATATTGCGGTTTCCCTGGTTCAAGTTTAACTTGATAATCTGCAGGACAACTTTACAGCACAAAACCTCAAGAGCCAAAGCTTTACGAGTGTCTGAATAATGGAACGTGCATGATACACTAGTCTACTACAGGAAGTTGAAAGAGAAAGCAAATATAACTTTACAACCACAAACTAGAGACCCAGAGCACTCACAGGATGGATGGCTTTCCTAGCTAGATTGACAATAAGGGGGTTTCTGAGCAGTTCACACAACAGAATTATTGCCAACCAATCGCTGAAAAATGAAATTCTTGCAGAAATCCCCAAATGTCCCCCAAAAAGTTTTTGATACCAAATTACAGCATGGCTTTTTCTATGGTGTTCCTCAAGGTCTTGGTGTCTTAATGTGGTATATTGGAGGGATTATTGATCATTTTTATCAATTCTCGATTGGTAAAAATGGTAAAAATGTAACACCAAATGTCTGTAACAAATGGTATCAACCCACAAATTGTTGAGACAACTTATGAGACACAATAGAGCATGGAAATTACCATCACTGTTATCATGTTCTTAGCCCTTGTACACTTTCACAGTTTATTCTAATTAAATAATTCAATTATTAACACATTTTTTATTTCGTATTTATGACTAGAGCTGTATGCTGAGCTGTATCTCAAATTAATCTTCAGGTTCCGGGCTTTCAGATGATGTACACCACTTCTATGTGACATCTACTGTTAACCTGCTATCTCCTCCAGAACATCCTCTGTCCCCCACCCTAAAAAAGAGGGCATAATGGTAAGGGTTTAAAAAGTAAAAACAAAAAAATTCATTCTTTACTTACAACACTACTCTGGATTCTTTGATCACTGGTTGCAGCCTCAGAAGACCCTCCTCTGATCTTGAATATTTCCTCAAGTCAAACTCATCCATCTCTTCCTTTGAGGTCAGCAACACAAAGGCCAGAGCAGACCAGTGTGAAGGTGAAAGTTGGGTCTCTGACAAACTACCGGAGTTCAGGTAATTCTGGATTTCCTCCAAAAGAGACTGATCATTCAGCTCACTGAGGCAGTGGAAGAGATTGATGCATCTTTCTGGGGAGAGATTTTGCCTGATCTTCTCCTTGATGTGCTCGACAATTTCCTCATTTCTCGGTGAACTGCTGCCCATTGTGGTCAGAACTCTCTTCAACAACATCTGATTGTTGGTCTGCGAGAGGCCAAGAAGGAAACGCAGGAAAAGATCCAGGTGTCCGTTCTCACTCTGCAACGCCTTATCCACTGCAGTCTTGAGGAGGTTGGTTACTTCCCTGGCAGCCTCCTGGACAGTGGTGGCTTCTTGTGGTTCCAGCAAGTTCTGACCGAAGCAGATGAATGTGTGAAGAACGTACATTGCGGCAAAAAACTCCTGAATGCTGAGATGCACAAAGCAGTAGACCCTCGCCAGATGAAATCCGAAGTCATTCTCCGAGATCTGTGTGAACACTCCTGAATATATTGCGGCATCAGTAACGTCGATGTTGTACTCGTTCAGTTCACTCTCGTAGAAGATCATGTTGCCTTTCATCAGGTGCTCAAAGGCCAGTTTTCCAAGCTTGAAGATCATCTCTTCATCCACTTTCTCCTGGGGCTGCGTTTCCTCTTCTTCTGTTGAATACTTTCGGGTTCTGATCAAGGAGTTGTATACCAGAAAGTTGGCATACATTTGTGTCAGAGTTGTAGGCATTTCTCCTGTGACCCCATCCTCTTTTCTCTTCCTTTCCGTTTCTTCTAAAATCCTCTGCAGGACGGTGGCGGATATCCAGCTGAAGACTGGTATGTGACACATGATATGGAGGCTCCTGGTTGCTTTAACGTGCTTGATGACTTTACCGGCCATGTTTTGATCAGAGATCTTTTTCCTGAAGTACTCCTCCTTCTGGGGGTCGTTGAACCCTCGTATCTCAGTCACGCGGTCAACGAGAGCAACTGGAATGCGATTTGCAGCTGCAGGCCTGGAGGTAATCCAGATGTGCGCCGAGGGCAGCAGGTTCCCCTGGATGAGATTTGTCAGTAGTTCATCCACTGAAGCTGGTTCTGAAACACTGCGGCAGGGATCGTTGCGGTCAAAGTCCAGGGGAAGGCGGCACTCATCCAACCCATCAAATATCAGCATGAGCTTGTATTTGTCAAAATTTGAAATTCCTGATTCTTTCGCCTCCGCGAGAAAATGGTGAAGAAGCTGCGTTAGCGTTAAGCGTCTCTCCATCAGGTTCAGCTCCCGAAACGGAAGATTAATCAGGAGTTGGATTTCCTGGTTAACCTTTCCCTCTGCCCATTCCAGATTAAACTTTTGCACAGAGATCGTTTTTCCAATGCCAGAGATTCCTTTAGTCAGCACGGTTCTGATGAATCGGTCCTGTCCGGGCAGAGGCTTAAAGATGTCTTCACATTTGATTGGCTTGTCTTCTGTTGTCCGTCTCCTGATTGCAGCCTCGATCTGCCTGACCTCGTGTTCGTTATTGACAGTCCCACTGACTCCCTCTGTGATGTAGAGCTCAGTGTACACCTTGTTGAGAAGTGTCTGGGTCCCATGCTGTGCCACTCCCTCATAAATGTATTCAAACTTTTTCAGTTTGTGTCGGAGTTTGCGCTGGCAGACATCAAGCTCACCATAAATGTCTGGTTGTACAAAGAAAAAAAAATGTTGGTGCATTAATTTCATTTGTCAGTAAGTTATAACGATATATTTTTGTTCAAATTCTTCCCTCCTCAACATTTTGGGGAAAACACCAAATACATAAATTGTTCAAATTCACCATGAAATTGGTTAAACATAGCACGATATCAGATATTTTCAAAAATATATCACAGCAACCCATATTTTAAATACTGCACTTGTTCCTCCTCTTGGTACTCACGTTTCTCCAGTTTGTCAGCGAGCTCTGTTTGGCCCATTTCCTTTAAGACATGTAGTGTGATCTTCAGAACGCCCTCACTGGCACTATTGTCTTGCATTTTATCTGCAGTAGTCAAACCGTCTTCATCCTGCTTTTCAGTCTCAGATTGTGATAGGTGAGGAAACAGCATCCTTTTGTACCTTTTCTGCTCACTAAGCAAAAGGTTCTTGCTGTGTACTTCCACCAACTATGATGGAGAAAGTAGAATGAGTCAAGCTGTTATACAGTAGGTTCACATCCAAGATACTCTGACCAACTCAAAAAAACAAATTAAACTCAACAACCTATTTAAAAAAATATATACTACGGTTACTTTATGTACATGAAGATGTATGGACAGACTACACACAGACGTAGCCTACCTTAAATATGTCATTGCCATCCATCTCTGTCGATTCTGAACAGTCATGTTGGTCCCTTGAGATAAATATTGAGTTATTATTAAGATGAATCAAGTCTGGTCGAGTTCAGACAGCTTGTTTTTATATATACAGTATATATACACACACATAGATACACACACATATCTTTCTCTCTCGATAGATAGATAGATTACACAGTTAAATAATACGAGCTGCAGAGAAGGAGCCTGTAGCTGCAAGATGGTACAAAGATTGTGACAGAGCTAATTTACAGTTATTGCCCTGCCCACAGTTTCCTAAACTCTACTGCATTTTGCCACCCGTGAGAAAACTAGCCACATCCGGTTTGATTGCAAAACACAAGAGTAAATTCACATCCTGAGAAACTAAATCCACCTATAAGATCATGATATTTTAGTTAGATCATAGCAGAGCTGTTACATCATGTATGTGTACACACACACACACATATGATTCAAACCAGAGCCACATCACCACCATGACTCAAAACACAGACATCATGTATGTACCTCTCAGAGTCTTCTTTAGTGAAGTCATGACGAATATTCATGGAGACATCACTTTTCATTGACAAACAGGATGAGGTAGGTAAGTTTGATTTCTCAACATTAACTGGGCTGATAAAGAAAGACAAGTCAGTAGGTTTTATTCTCATTAAACAATATGTAGAGACAAATAGGTGTATGCATCAATATTCATGGCAATGTAGTCTGATGTCAATTATTGTCAAGATATGTATTGTGGTAGCTATGCTAAGCCTACCGGTCAGCCACTTCTTTAGTGAAGTCATGACGAATATTCATGGAGTCGTCGCTTTTCATGGACAAACCATCAGGATACGTTTCGGTCTCCTCGGCAGCGTCCATTTTTGAAGGTAATATCTATTTTGTTTATTATAGAGAAAAGTTATATTTTATACAGTCGTTCAGTTCTGTTTACATTTTGATTTTGCTCAATATGTAGAAACATTTTTGTTTTCTCTGTAACACAATACTTATAGTACCAACAATCATTAGAGCTGTATTACTTAGAAGTCTTAACATTAGAATAAAATGTTCCCAAATAGCTGCATCGACCATGTAAATATTAAAAATTCAACTCACCCATTCACAAAACAGGACAATCAACTTTCTACATCTGGAAACGGGGGATGGATGCCTACAGAATTTGATGATTAAAATCATTATTAGAACAGAAAAAACTACAAGAAAGTGTCAATTTATATTATTAGGAACATTTATGTTGACAAGAATTATACTAAATAAAAACACTAAGGTGAACATTTGTCCAGCCAACTCTGTTTATTTGGCTGCACAATACGAGCAGCAGAGAAGTAGCCTGTATAGCTGCAAGATGGTGACAGAGTTAGATAAGTTATTTCCCTGCCCACACAGCCTCCTAACCTCTTCTGCATTTTTGCCACTCTTGATTCAACTTTGCAAAGCCAAATCCGGTTTGACTGGAAAAAGGAGGGTTAACCAAACAGACTCACTCATCTGACTGTGTTATTGAGTAAATTCACACCCTGAGAAACTAAATCCACCCATGACATCATGATATTTTAGTTAGATCTCAGCAGAGCCATCGTCATCATTGGAGACGCCTGATAGTTTCAGTTTAGTTTCATTTTGTTTTCTCATTAATGTTGTTTTGTGCAGTTTTATGTATGTACAAATAAATAAATAAATACATTAAATTAATGTACATAATATGTAGACAATATATTGTAGATTAAACTACCTCCATGTGAACGACATTATAATTTCGTTCACATGGAGGTAGTATAATCTAATCTGCTCGCCGGTTTAGCCTATTCAAAAGAAAATGCACTATGTTTTAGGCAACTTCAGACAACAAGCAGCAAATAAAAAACATTTCGCCTCTCTATTAATTATTATAACCACACAGGTTAGTAAGTTGATCTACACAGTAAACTAGTTCAAAACTAATTTCCATCCAGATTAATTAAGTAACATTAAAATGTAATATTTCTTTTATACAAAAACAGGAAAAGGAGCTTTACCTGCGGTGCCAAGGCGGTGCGCTGCTTTCCAGGAATTGAAGTGATACTGTAGGCTCGTTAGAGATGACGAGCGCCTCGCGTGCAGCAGCAGCAGCAGCAGCAGCATGGGGGGCGGTGACAGAAAGCTGCGGTCCAGTAAGACAGTTTCCAGCAGCCTTCGGGGAAATGACAGGAAGTCACAGAAAAAAGTGACTATCCTTTACTATTTTTTATGTCTGCCTTTGTAAAGCACACAATGAACACTCGTTTTTGAAGTGTTATATATAGATAATATTCATTATTATAATTATTGTTACTATCAACCACACAAGATGCGTTTGTTAACCTTTACTGCACAACATGAGACTAATACAATCTGGTGTTAAATATTACAATTACACAGGAAGTTGTGACTTTCTACTACACGTGGTGTTTGCTGTCAAAACTGAGAGCCAGTCAGCTGTTTGATCAGCTGCAGCATTCAGCTGGGTTCATAAGACAATTCTTCGGCTTTAAAAATGTAGGCTTCATCAGAATATATTATGCACAAATTGGTTTGCAACTCTCGCAGAAAGTTATTTTTTTAGATGAAAATGTTAAAAGAAAATAAAAAAAATACCATGAGGCAAATTATAATATATAATATACACACTTATTCAGAATAGCTACACTATCTGAATGTATCTAGCACCGGTTTCAATAAACAAGATGTTTTTACTAAATGCAATATTTACAATATTTACAGTGCATTCAGGCATCTTCATTTTTCATGTTGTTATATGTTGAAATCATTTAAAAAAAAAAATTCTGCTTCAGTCTACACTCAGTAGGCTACCCCATAATGATAAAGCCAAAACAGGATTTTAGCAGTTTTATGCAAATTTATCCCATAATAAAGCCAAAACAATATTTTAGACGTTTTTTTTGCAAATTTACTAAAGAAAATAAATAAATATCACCTAAGTATTGCTGAGTATATGTATTGCATTAAGTATTCAGCCCCTTGACTCAGTAGCCTACTTGGTTGAAGCACCTTTGTCAGAGATTACAGCCTCGGCTCTCAAAGTTTTGCAAACATGGATTTGGGGATTTTCTGCAGTAGATCCTCTTAGGCTTGTTCTGGGTCTGGTTGGTTTGGGGACCGTCGGTGGAAAGATATTTCAGGCCTTTGCAGAGATGTTTGATTGGGTTAAAGCCCAGATTCTGCAGATGGCTAAGTCGTTAAAAAACCCTACAAACTACTCCTGCGCTGCTGTCTTGGCTGAATGTTGGTTTCATCAGACCAGAGAATCTTGTTTCTGTAACTGTAAAAGTTTGAATATCTTTTGGCCAAATCCTCTGCATTTGCTTCCTTGGTCAGAGAGCTTTCCTGCACAAAGCGAATTTTCTTTTCTGTATGCACAAGGATTCATAATGCAGAATGCAAAAACAGTCTTATGTATAAAAAAACACCTCCTTTGTCTGAGGGCAACTGTAGTGTTAAGAACAGCAAATGTTAAACTGACACTTTCTTTTATTGGTTTTCAAAAAAAATTCACAAAATTTACAATGCGTATACCAATCATGCTGAACGGCAAGCAATCCCATCATCATGTATAATAATTCATGGCAAATGCAGTGACTTTTAAAATGTTCAAACTAAATAAAAATGAGACTAATTGCCATCTCAATTTGATGAACCAAGAGCTGCACACTTAATTCTTTGACCACATGCACTCCAGGATGTCGGCCAATGTCGAGTGCTTGTGCAGAGGACCCGTTTCTACACAGTAAAAAGGACTGAAATTAAACAAAAAACGTCAAAATGTACAAATTTGAGATTACAAAAACTAATTCCTCCCCGCACAGCCCCTCAGCCCTACGCTGACTTCACGAATGCCGCTTTGCTGCCGTGTTTCCGTTCTTTATCCTGACGATCTGAGCTTGGCTCCGGCTGGTCTGAGGTCTGGTCCTTTGGGTTGGGATCGCTGTCTTCGTCCTGGGCGTCTGTGGGTTCCTCTTCACTGGTGGACTCCTCCGGATCTGTTGCTTTTGTCTCACTGTCCACTGGTGTGGAGGGCAACGACTCTGGCTCCGGGTCAGGCTGTGAGTAAGAGAACAATTTATTAGGGATGTCAATTATTCTTAAAATATTCATTTTATTATATATATATAATTATATTTAATTTATAACTAATGGCATATTTTGTATCTGTTCAAAATGTATCTTAAAGAGAGATCTGTCAAGTATTTAATATTAATATTGACATGGGAGTGGACAAATATCCTGCTTTATGCTAATGTACTATATGTATATAATTATTATTGGAAATCAATTAACAACACAAAACAATGACAGATATTGTCCAGAAACCCTCACAGGTACTGCATTTAGCATAAACAATATGCTCCAATCATAACATGGCAAACTGCAGCCCAACAAGCAACAACAGCTGTCAGTGTGTCAGTGTGCTGACTTGACTATGACTTGCCCCAAAACTGCATGTGATTATCATAAAGTGGGCATGTCTGTAAAGGGGAGGCTCGTGGGTACCCATAGAACCCATTTTCATTCACATATCTTGAGGTCAGAGGTCAAGGGACACGTTATTATCATATTAACTTTGACAGCCCTATTTTATATATACCCTTATACTTCCGTAGGATATCTTAAGAACATAGAGTAAACGTCCCTGGATTTTGGTGAATATTTCAGCCTTGGGCTAAAGGACAACCGATTACATGTTGGTAGTGATCCTGATGGATTTGACTATGAAATTAAAGAGAGAGTAATGTCATGACACCTTGGACATTTTTTCAGTGTTGGCAGAAGTTTGCCGCTTTGTTTGACTATTACTTGCATAAGAAACAATGACAGTATATGTGTGCTTTGTGCCAGCCACACCCTGCTCCGCTGTGCAAACAGTTTAAGACATTAAAGGGATGGTTCGGGTGGTTTGAAGTTTGGTTGTATGAGGTACTGATCCATAGTCAGTGTATTACCTACAGTAGATGACGGTCGGAACGCCCCACCAGGGATGATGGATTATGATTACATGACACTATTTCACGAGAAAACTACAGCAAAATCAAGTCAGGTAAGTAACCAACAGTGAGCAGTCTATGCACCCCTCAATGGTAAATCTATTAAACTTGTTCAATATGTCTGGCAAGATAAATTGAAGATCTGATTTTAAAAATCTGTCTGTCCCCTCTTCTGGCTCTGGATGACCCCCCCTCACCTCATTGAAACCCAGGCCGCAGTGTCTCCGGTTCCGGCCTGACAGCTTCCCATCCATGCTCTGCTGGTACTGCATCTCTAGCTGCTCGTTCATCCTCCTATCTTCCTGCCCTGCAGAGGAGACACCAGTCACAGCAGGCACACCCAGCCAATACAGGCCTATCCATGCGTGGATAGATCTGTGCGGCGGATGTGTAGTGGGGAAGCCGGGTTAATTGCATTGGGCATAAGGATGAGGCAGCATGGGTAAGTGGCAAAGGGACAGTAGTTTGGACATTGTCTTACAGTAGCAGAACAAATACAGCCTTTTACAAACACCAGATGAAGAAGCTTACCACTGCGGAAGTGGGATGTGGACTTGTGGTCGCCAATGACGAGGCGTCCGGTGGGTTCTTTCTGGAAGACCGAAACAATCCCATTTTATATCAAATAGAGCTGCAACGACTTATCTATTAGCTGTCAACTATCAAATTAATCTGCAACTATTTTGATACATGATAAAGCAGTTTGAGTAATTTTTTAAGAATAAAAAAGTGACTATTTTCTGGTTTCTTTACTCTTCTATGACAGTAAACTAAATATTTTTTGAATTGTGGCCAAAACAAGACATTTGAGGACATCATCTTGGGCTTTGGGAAACACTGATCGACATTTATCACCAATTTCCGACATTTTATAGATCAAACAATTAATTGCGAAAAGAATCGACAGATTAATCATCAATGAAATAATCATTAGTTGCAGTCCTAATATCAAATATAAACTTCTCTTTATCTTTTTACACTACGGCTTACAGGCCTACAATAAAGTGGACTGAAAGTATCGTGATCTACAAGACACAAAAACAAACCTTGCCGGCGCCCATCAAACGTAAAAACTTCTGCTTCCTTTCATTGCTTCCCAGATCAGCTGATGACCACTGGGTATCCTCATCCTGCAAAGACAAAACATTGTTATTATTATATCAATATCAAAACACATGATGCTCATGTCACCAGATTATTTACACAATGACTGTTTTTACAGAGCACTAGAGGCTGTTTCTAACCAACAGGGCTAGCCGCCTTCCCTTCACCCTCTAAAGACGCACACAGTCGGGTTGAATGAGAAGCACCGCTGAAGCCAGAAGGATCAGTGATTCCTGCCGTCTATTGGAGGTACGTTTGATGATGTTTATTTTCAGAATTCTCTGTTGGGAGTTTGTTGATGGCTAAGTGAGCCTTTTGTAGAAGTAAGAATAACATAGTCACACATTCAGGGTTGTAAAATTGATAGAGGAAAGAAGACCATTAAAAGTTGATAAACTAACTGAAATCGCAAAGATGATCCCCTACATATGTGGAACTGTCAAATATATTAGGCGTAATATGACTACATAGGACCACATAACGTGATTCATTGGAGTTATGTTTGCTGTGTTCTGAGAGAGAAAACCTAAGCAGCTTTTACTTAAAAGAAACTGTGCACAAAGCCTCAGATACATAATGCAGCCACACAAATGGATGTGTACCCAAACCACAACACTAACTAATACAACAACAGATATGGTTTTAAATAGCACCATGTGGTTGCAGCATGCAATTTACAATTAGATAATCCTGACACACTAAAAGTTCTGTGCTGCAAAGTTGTTTAAACAAGGGGGAGGCAGATTTTCTGTTCTAGAGAGGTTAAAGCTGCAGTAGGCAGTATATATTTGGCATCATTGGGCAAAAATTCCATAATAACCTTTCAGCATATTGTAATTCAAGTGTTCTGAGAGATAACTAGACTTCTGCTCCTCCTCATGGCTCTGTTTTCAGGCTTTCGATAATCTAGCCCGTGACGGGAGACTTTGACCAATCACAGGTCATTTCATTGAGAGAGCGTTCCTATTGGCTGTGCTCCGGTCATGTGACTGTTAGTTGGTGTTCCTTCAAGAGATTTTCAACATGGCTGCCAGGTCACAAACTTTCTCATTTCACAGCTAAACCGTGCACTACAAGATGATTCTGAACACATTAGAGGAGAGAAATAGGCATTAACGTAACATAATATTGATTCATATTTGATCAGTGCTGCCTAGTTTGACCGTTTGGTCGGAGTTCACGAGTGATTGACAGCCGGCTCTCATAGACGGCAGCTGGACAGCAGACCTCAGATCAGCTCTGACTGCTTGTTTTCCTCCGGTCTGTGAAATCTTGCAGATGCCGTTAGGAGCACCTTTTTTCAGGTTACCTGTTTCATGTACTACTGTCACAATATAGCAACCGTTTTATAAAAAATAACTTTTTTAATCACATTTGCTCCATATCTCGGCTACTTCAGCTTTAAAGGACCCAGACAACAAAACAGGATGATTTGATCTTTACAACAGCAAAACCTCAATCCATTCACTGGTTGTGCACAAAATATTCAGTTATATTTTACCTGAAGAAAAAAAAAAGCCAAAACAAACACTATCTTTTCTCTGACAGAAATACCCTAACTTAACAGGATAGGGACTTGTTTTAGATGTGATATTTTAGGAAGGGACACAATGCAGGTTTTTGAAACATATTGTTTTTTTTCGTTTTGTTTTTACACAGTACTATTACTTTAGTTTTAAAACAAGTTATTTACAATTGAGAATATAACGTTAGTGGCCCTTTAAAAGGCAGATCAAGTTGAGTCCTTGCTGGGTGAAACACCTCCAGTGAAAAGAGCCTCTATTTCAAAACAAAACATTATAAACACACATATAAATCTACTCTGTTGATCCCATTTCATACAACATAGCACCACGTGTGATATGTTTTGTGCAATAGCGTTTTAAATCAACCTAAAAAGGAGAGTAAACTTTGTGTTTTGGAGCTGCAAACACAGAAACGTGTTCAGCTTTCAGGATAAAGCTCCAACTAGAGGAATACCGTTAGCAGACAGGCTAACATGCTAACACATCCAGCTGTCCCACAGCTTTCCTCTGCAGGTTACAGACTGTTTACTATTCTACTCACGTCACTTGAAGACGCTGATCGTTTCGTCCCATGCCTGTCGTCTGGATAACTCATCATGAAGGAAAGCTTTAGTATAAAATGTCAATGAAATGTCATGTCCACCTGAGAGCAGCAGGGTTTGTCAACAATCCCCAGCTGTGACGCCACTTCCGGTTCTTCTTCTTCGTTTTTATTTTTGAAGTCTGTTACGTGAACTCTCTGCTGCCACCAGCCGGCGGGTTGTGTTACAGCACCCTTCAAACAGGTAAATGTTCATCTAATTAACCCTCCTATTATCTTTGGGGTCAATTTGACCCCATTAAATGTTTAACGTCTCTAAATAAATGATTGACATCATTTTTTTTGCTTCATATTTAATGACTTTTCCTAATTTAATGGGGACAACTGGGTAAACATAAAATTAAAATGATGATATGTTTTCAATGTCCTGTACACATGCTGTACGCATCGGTGTTCTTTGTGGTCAATTTGACCCCAGGCTGTTTTAGCTGTATAAAACATATAAGAAATATCAAAATTTTACACACATTTGTTTTGGATGATATTGAGGTCACTATAACATGCAACTTTATAATCTTCAAAAAGCTTTAGGGCCCTAACCTAACATAACCATAACTGTAGTAGTGCGAGAACCACTGATAGTTCACAGGACATGGGGGAGGGGAAACATCATTCTCGCGAGAACTTTGATATTTCCCCACACTTTGGGGGCGGCAAAAATATGGTTCCCGTGAAGATATTGATTTCATTTAAAGGGCTATTTAGGTAGTCAACAAACAAACATAAAGTACCTGACACATAAACTTGGGTAACAATTTTAATTATTATCATTTTCTGGAGGTTTAAATTGCTGGGGTCAAATTGACCACAAGAATAAAAGATGTTAGTAAATTTGAAGGTAACAGGAGGGTTAAGATAAGATAAGATAAGATAAGATAAGATGAACCTTTATTAATCCCCGGAGGGAAATTCAGGTGTCAAAGCAGCAACATCAGCAAACAGAGTGAAACACAGGAGAGGTCAAGGTATACAAAAATGATAAAAACAATAATAGAGATATAAAAGATACGGAGTGAATGGGTGAACATAGTGTGTACAGTCCATCAATAAATAAATGTAGTATGTACAATAAATAAATGTAATATGAACATATGTGCACTCTATAAAGTGGTATATAGCTATAAAGTGGTATATAGGATGTATAGTGTAAAGTAAGTGTAAAGTGCGCCAGTGGTTAGACTCCAAGGTGGTTACAGATATGTGCATGTTTAAAGATCTTAAGTCCTCATTATATGTGTAGGACCTCCAGTCCTTGTTGCAACAAGGACTGGAGGTCACAACATGATTTTCCCATGGGTGAAACACCTCCAGTGAAAAGAGCCTTTATTAAAAAAAAAAACAACGTTATAAACAGACATATAAATGTACTCTGAATCCGTCTCTGTTAATCCCATTCGATACAACATAGCACCATGTGTGATGTGTTTTGAATCACAGGAGAGGTAAAGGTATACAAAAATTATAAAGACAATAATAGAGATATAAAAGATACAGAGTGAATGGGTGAACATAGTGTGTACAGTCCGTCAATAAATAAATGTAGAATGTGCAATAAATAAATAAATAAATGTAATATGTACATATGTGCAGTCAGCAATAAAGTGAATTCAATGAGAGACAATATTATTTAGAAAACCAGTTAGAAACACTGCTACTAACAGAATTATTTATTTATTTATTGACAGACTGTACACACTATGTGTAATCCCATAATATTACGACTTTATTCTGTAAATCTCAGATGTTTTTCCTTCAATGTGGCTCTAATACTCCGTAGTACATCTGCTCTTTGGCCCTCACTGCATTGGACTTATATACTATATACTTCGACTATAAACTGTGTTACCTTCATCACAATGCTGATATGTTTTGCGGCTCCAGACAGATTTTTTTTTTTTGTTGTTGCCTAAAATGGCTTAGTTAGAGCTTTATCCTGAAATCTGAACATGTTTTGTGTGTTTTCAGCCCCCATGGACAAAGTTTTTTTTTTTAGGTTGACTTAAAACATTATTGCACAAAACACATCACACATGGTGCTATGTTGTATCGAATGGGATTAACAGAGACGGATTCAGAGTACATTTATATGTCTGTTTATAACGTTGTTTTTATTTTTAATAAAGGCTCTTTTCACTGGAGGTGTTTCACCCATGGGAAAATCATGTTGTGACCTCCAGTCCTTGTTGCAACAAGGACTGGAGGTCCTACACATATAATGAGGACTTAAGATCTTTAAACATGCACATATCTGTAACCACCTTGGACTCTAACCACTGCCGCACTTTACACTTACTTTACACTATACATCCTATATACCACTTTATAGCTATATACCACTTTATAGAGTGCACATATGTTCATATTACATTTATTTATTGTACATACTACATTTATTTATTGATGGACTGTACACACTATGTTCACCCATTCACTCCATATCTTTTATATCTCTATTATTGTTTTTATCATTTTTGTATACCTTGACCTCTCCTGTGATTCACTCTGTTTGCTGATGTTGCTGCTTTGACACCTGAATTTCCCTCTGGGGATTAATAAAGGTTCATCTTATCTTATCTTATCTTATATAGCATATTGAACTAGAGGTGAGGTGTATTGAACTGACATTTAGCCTATTTTGGATAGAGATGTCCTCAGAAGGCTATCGAGGGAAAAGCAGCACTTACTCCCAGCAAACCACAAATAAGAGGATTTTTTTTTTTAATTAATAGGCTATGTGTGATTACATAGAGATATCCTTGTGTCGTTCAGCAGGTAGGATATATTTAATCAAATAAGCTAATTGGCCTAATGAAATTCTTTATTTGGCAAATGTTGGAACGTCCTTGTAAACGTCAAGAGGCATTTAAAAGGGGAGATAGAGGGAATTTAATCATCTGTGATTCAAAACACAATGACCATCTCTGAAGCTGATTTTTTTTTTTTTTTTTTTATGAAATTAAAACGTTTTTTTAAAAAAAAAAAAAAAAAAAATGCTAGATTCAACCTGGTCTTAGAGAAATGCAAATTCTTGCAATGAAATAGCTCAGATTCATCAACCGAGGATCAGGATGGAAAGAATAACTCTCAGCTAGTTGATAATAATCCCTAAGGCAACGCAAGTTTATTTATATAGCACATTTCATACACAGAGGCAGCTCATGGTGCTTTACATAATGACGGTTAAAAAAAAGACAGGTAGGAAGAACAAAAAATAAAAAAATAAAAAGATTAAAATAATATGATAATAATAGGCCTAATGATAATAAAAGAGACCTAGATAAATAAACAAACATAAAGCGTAAATTCAGTTAAATCTGAGATCCTCTAGTTTGTTCCAGCAGTGGACGGCATACAGTAATAACTAAAAGCAACTGCACCAGGTTTTGTTCTGACTAGGAACAATTATCTGACCAATGTCCAGAAGTCCTCCAGTTCTGGATTACATTTCAGTGGAGGATTCAGTAGTCTGGCAGCAGCGGCGGATCAAGGTGGTCAGGGGCCCCGAGGCTACTCTTTGTGTGGGGCCCCCTTCTCATCATGCCATGTGTAAACGTGTGCTATGTAGGAATATTACACGGCACACACTCGGAGAGCACCCACTGAGACGGCCGTTACTCTAAACCTTGACAAAGCGAGCAATTTAGGGATTTTCTTTAGTAGATCTCGGTCACTATGTTCTTTCAGCCGTTGTGCTTTCCGTTGATCATATTTTCTTTCTGAAATATTGTCGCTATTCTGTCCAGTAGCAGTGACGAATCAGCTGCATTTTTTAAGATGTTTCTTACGGGCCAATACAGTGTAAAAAAGAAAAAGTGGGCAGAACTCAAAATTATAAGGTAACAAACTTCAGCAAAGTTTTAAGTTAAATTTAAACATAACATTTTAAGTTTTGCTTTTGAGTTTGCTCAACTTTCAATTCTCATTTCTGTGAACTCAACTCAAGTTGCGGTAATTTATAATTTCATATTGTAACAACTTTGAATCCTTACTTCCGTCAACTCAAAAAAAAAGAACAAAAAGAAAAAAAGTGAAGTACATTTAAATAATTCAAATTAATCTGGCCAATCCGGGGCCCTTGCAAACATGGGGCCCCTGGGCTGCAGCCTGTAGGCCAGCCTGTGCATTAATCTATCCCAGCCTGGCAGCATCATTTCAATTTGGAGCATATTATTCTTGAATCTGGATAGGCCTATTTTACTTTTCTAAATCTAGTCTATTTCTATTCTATTTCTGATCTATTTCCCAAAGCCATCACTTTTTTAATACAGTGTAAAATGAGCCCTCTATTGGATGACCTGCATTAAAACTGCCAAAAGGTGGCGT